>NC_143387.1:48640827-48940827 GCF_980474605.1 Leiobunum rupestre
CAAGGCGTGATTTTCACTATCAGCGGGTATTTTCACTGCGTGATTTCAAACAATGGCGGAAACATGTGGGGGGTGCCCACCCCCCTTGACGCGGGTGGCCCAGCAAAAAGTGCGGTTCACGGCAAGGGGAGGGCGCTCCCCTCGCCATATGACTTGATGATTTGTCAAGATATCTTTTAGCGCCCACCCTTGAGTTTTTTCTGTATCCATTGGACCATCACTGATTTAAAATTTCTTAGCTGCAATATCCTCTACATTTAAAAGACTGAGTGGCAGCATGCCGATGGTTCAGAGAGCATCTCATTGATATCAGAGAACAAGGTTCGTAAAGAAAAGGCACTATATGATCAGAGAAGACTTTACAGAACATAACTCTGTAGTTTTGGTTATTGCCGCAATATTAGAGGCGTTCTACTAAGCACACTACGAAATAGCTATTAGACAGGTTCAGCCCCACCGCCAGAAAACATGTAGGGTCATAGGGGTAGTTGTAGGATTGTAGACGTAGGTTTGTGTGTACAGCTCGCACCTTCTACAAGTTCCCCCTACACGTTTTCTAATCTATTACTTTAATAGTCGGCGCTATCACCTAGGAAATTTTGTAATTTTTTCGAGGAAAATAGTTACCATAGAATTAGGAAATATACTAGCGTATATTGGCACCACTGTCAGACACATTTCCACTGCAGCAGTTCCGTCAACATTGTCGTGTTGTCTCTTTCGTATTCGGAAGTTGAGAGCTACGTTTAGTTTTCTCTTAGAAATGTAAGTTATGACATATAAAAACATTTATACGAAGACATCTTGACATGATATAGAATACCATACTAGTTGAAAATGCCTAACGTATGTGCGCTTCATTATAAGCCTTGAACCATATCCTCTTGTTCAAATTGAACTTTTGATTAAAGGGAAAGGTACTATGGCATTTGCCTTCTTAAGTTACACACTGAAAACTAGTTTTCACTTATAGAGTACGCTCTCCTATTGTGCTTAAAGTAGTTTGATCAACTTTTAATTAGAGTTAATTAATCATAACGTAATATTCCAAACCCTGAAAAGCTAACGTAGTGTTCTAATCAACTTCGAATTTTCAAACATTTTAAGCTCTAGAGGAAAGTTTCATCTATTCATGGAAAAATAATTTGGAGGGTTAATGTTAAATCTTGGACATTTTGACTAAAACGAAATTGCTAACTTCAAAAAAAACTCCACTATTGTACAATAAAATTCAATTTATTATTTAAAACGCTATAACTGTCGTCGTAGCATCTAAATGGCTATAGCGTTTGAAATAATAAATTGAATTTTATTGTACAAAAGTCTAGTTTTTTTTGAAGCTAGTTATATGTACAAAACAGTCCGTATACCATTTGTTTGCATTTGTATACACTTTTGGTCCCAGTGTAAGAAAATAGTTATGAACTAATGTTGTACACTTGTAGGTCCAAAGTAACATTCAAGATAACACTCACATCTGATCCAAAGCTACCATATAAAGTGTAAGTCTCAAATTGATTTGCTTTCTGTTAACATTTTTTAAATTAATCTTGCAGTTTCTGTACGTAAAGAACAGCTGAAAACTAACATTGTTATGGTTTGCCCAGCTCTACTTAGAAAACTAACAATTTTTAATGAATAGTTTAATGAACAAAAACTCTACTATCTTACCTTCTTAAATGAAGTTTTCCATTAAGAGGGATACAGCAAAAGTGTAATAGGCAGAAAAATCAAGTTGTGGTTAATTCCAATGAGGGCAACCTTAAGGCATATTTACTAGTTTTGATCATTTAGTTTAATTTATTTTGATTCATCAGGAATTGAGAGTAATAAATAACTTTAATTAATCCCCAGATTAAGTGTTCCGGATGTCACACCATTTACAGCAGTATTAAAATTTGCCGCAGAAGAGGTAATATCTACATACTAAAATAGTCACTCTTGATAAATTTTGAAAAACCCAAATATCACAGTTTAAAGTTCCACCTGCTACCAGTGCAATAATAACAGATGATGGTATTGGAATTAACCCTGCACAAACCGCTGGTAAATGTTGCTAATATTTAAACATTTTAATGTGTTTCAATCAATTGTATTATACCCTCAGGTGATGTATTTTTGAAACATGGTTCAGAATTGAGGATAATACCCAGGGATAGAGTTGGAAAACTTATTTTGTAATATTTACTGTACATAAAATGTTCAAAAATTTGTTTATTAAATATTTTGGTTTATGACATAAATTAGCTTTTTTGTAGCTTAAAATATTTTAGTATTAATTTATATATATAATTATAGCAAATATGATCACACAATCAAAATTAAAAAAATTTGGCCCACAAATACTTGGTTTTACAATTACATTATATTGCAATAAATTTTAAAAGCAAACAAAATGTTGAATGGAATATTATGCCATGAAACATGAGTAATAATTACGTGAGCAAACAATTGAGTTTTTCCAAACATTATACATTGTTGAAATTACACTTTACTCTTTTGACTACCATCTTCATCCTACAATAGAATACAAGATTCAATAAATATAATTTATGTTTCATACTATCTAGTTGGATTTTCACTTAGTAGCAATTCTAATCTTATTAAACACTTACCCATTCATTTGGATCAACCCCTTCACAAGAATCCTGAGGTAAGCTTTGTCCCTCGTAATTTAATTTATCCGTCATGGCTTGTATAATCTATTTCCCAATAAATTATATGAAACAAGATTAAATGTGAAATTTTACTCAACAGAATTAAGAAAATTGATGTGTTGGTTGCATGAAATCTTCCAAAGTGGTTAATTCAGTTTTATTTCTATCAGACGTTCAACCAATATGGGTGCAATAAGCAAATTAGATAATTTACTTTAAGAAAAGAAATCACTATCCCATCTGGCTATACACATGTAAATTACCAATAGAATCAGTTGAACATTTTAAACTGTCGGTTAAATAAACAATCACAATGATTTGAATTGACAAAAAGTGTGTGGTGAGCCCTTATCAGACAATTTCAAAGTAAACAAGGGGTTTAAGCAAGACTGATTTTAAATAAATTAAAAATAAAGCATTAATTTCCTAAACTCAGTTTTATATGCACCGTCTGCAAGAGAGTATTATGGTAATTTTGAATGAAGTGCCAAAAGTTTTAGCACCAGCTTTTATCATGAGTTATTGAATGCTCTTGTTGCTTTCTTTAAAACCAGTAATGTTCAGCTTTGAGATGATAAATGTTAATAACCACTAAATTTACAATAAAAAATTTTTATCTAAAAAACTAGATATATAATATAAAAGAAGTATGGGTAATATAAATTCGATTTAAAGAAGAAAAAAACTTACTCTCTCCTCCTTTTGTTTGGTCCCTTGCATAAAAGCCAAAGAGCTTTCTAAAACTACATCTCCCTCAAATTGAATTCTGACATCATTTCCTTGTCCTTGACTCAAACCAGCAACACTTTTAGATGGTGTCTTGGCAGTACTTGGAGCTTCAGACACTGGAAACACACTTCCCATTAATATTAGATTTTTTTAACAGAAAAAAGTTATCTGCACTGAAACTACTATAAAAACACATAGGAAAATTGTTTTAACTACTCGGTATTATTTCAGTGCCTGATCTACCTAATAATAGTTCTTTACGGAAATCTTACATAATGGCATTCCTTCAGGTTTCAAACTTATTTTCTTTACTTCCCTTGTCACTTTGTTCAGCCATTCAGAAGCTGTGTATGTTGGTTCCCAAGTTATTCGTGTATCAGGAAATAAATCATCTTGAAAAAATTCTTTCTGTATGATAAAAAAATGAAAGTAGTACATGAATGCCAAGTTGCATATTCAAAAGCATAGAAATGTATGAGTAATAATGGTGCTCAAGTATTTAATAATTATGATGATGATAATAATAATCATAGTAATATTTGATCCACTATGAAGCACTGTGCCAGAAGTAGATAAGTGTAATTAAAGAAATGGGTCCAAGGTTAGCCAAAATTATTACTCATAAGTTGTGAAAAAGAGAAAGCATCTTACCTTAAGACGTGGCACAGAAAAGGTAAGTGGTTCTATGCTGTTCGGCGTCAATCTAAAAGACCTGGCAAATTCAACTTTCGTAACATCACAAGCGTTTTTAGGTAAGAAAGCGACAGCTTGATGTGGTACACCTTGACACTTGTAGTGTGAAAGTGGATGGAAACAAGTTCCGTCTTTTGCAACTTCAAAAGCATAAACTGTTGAGTCTCCTCTCCCCGTTAGGAATAAAGTAGAACTATCTTCATCATAGAAAGGTACCAAAATAGAAGGGCTCACATCCAGTCCCTCAGTTGCTACAGGAGTAGATAGGTCCTTAAGGTCATAAAGGCTTATTAGGCGTTCAGATACTCTAGAAAACAAAAGTTAGAAAAAGCTACACTTTTAATTTCGTTTAAGAAAATGATATGAACAAAAACTACACAAAAGGGGTGCAACTAATTGACTTAGGCCTGTGGTTAATTGGGTATTAGCTTAGCTGATTTCTAAGCGCCAGTAATTAATTTGCTTACTGTATACAGGGTTTTCAAAAGGTTATGCAAAAATTTTAAGGAATTGTAGGGAGTGAGTTGAGAAGTATGCCAGTTTCTTTCCCATTTTCCTACGAAGAGTTATAAGAGCGCCAGAGAGCTTCAAAGTGTGGCCTACTTCCAGGGGCTAGTAGGCCACACTTTGAAGCTCTCTGGCGCTCTTTTAACTCTTCATATGAAAATGGGAGAGACTGCCATACTTCTCAACTCACCCCCTAAAACTCCTTCAAATTTTTGCATAACCTTTTGAAACACCCTGTATAATCGCTTAACATGCAGTAAGATATTTTTAGTTTTTATTTCTTGGCAAAGCATCATATGAAATCCTCACCTACTAAATCCTGTTGTGACTAAATGAGTTCCATTCATAACCCACGTACATCTGGCACCCCTGCTGCCTTGCGGTCCAGGTCCTTCACATACAGGAACATCCGTGACTCTTGGATCATAAACTCTTATCTTTTGGTCTTTACAAACAGTAGCTAATAATCTGCCATCTGGGCTCCAAGCTATACTAAATATTTGGTCTGAATGTCCATTGAGCAATAGTTTCTGTTCACTATTTCTCACATCCCACACCCTGACTGTCAAATCGTATGATGCTGATGCTAAAATATCCTTGGCAGTTGTATTGAATTTCACTATTTGCACTTTTTCCATATGACCTTTTAACACTGATTGGGGTTCAGTTATACTTTGAGTAAGATTCTCGACTTTCCAAATTTGAACAGTTCCATCATCACATCCTATATTGAAATAAAGTAATTATAGGGATCAATCAACAAGGTAAATTGTACACTAAATGGTTTTCTGGTTCCTAACAGTTAGGTAACAGAATCTAGATTATGGTACTATCTTAAGACATTGTCATTGAAAATTGTATTTTCTCCAGCCCACATTCTTCTACGTTTATATATCTATCTCTCACCAAGGATCGAACCATGCCTTGGCCTCACCATAGGCCTGGCAATTCAGAAGACCCTCTGCCACGGTGCTGAGCCAAACATTTTTAAGCCCTTTGCCTAGACACGTTTTTAGACCCTTGTGCAATCTATTTAAGGCTAAGAATCGATCAGAGGCTTGGTCTCGTCCTCTGCCTTGGCCACATAGAAAACCTTCGGCTTCCTAGGTGCCAAGCCAAACATTTTTAAACCTAGTCAATGCTACGCAGCAAAATATTAATTACTAGTTTCCTACCTCCACATTTGGTGGCCAAATAAAATTTGCTTATTACAAATAAAATTTTAATCTGGAATCTCTCTCTTTTGTGGTCAGAGTAACTTTTGCCTGTTTATACATATCAAAAAATAAGGATCATTTCGATCATGTTGATAATTAATCCTAAGCCAATCTGGGGTATTTTTGATAAAATAAATTAAATTACCAACTAACGGCGGAAAAAGAAGTAACTTTATCACAAAAGGTCCTACATTGATTTTTGTCTACCAAATTTCCCCATCACAGTTATGAGTAGTGTTGGGCCCAAACCGATATGAAATCGGTATCGGTCACCGATATCGAGATTTCCCGATTAATCGGTTCGCGTCTAAAATACCGATTTTACCCGATTATAAAAAAAACCTTCCAATACCGATTTTACCCGATTTTTTCCGATTATTTAAAACCAATTTTCTTAAAGTCCTGGTAGATGGCGTCACTAACCTTGACAATTTGAAGTTCAAACTTCAGTTGCGGCATGGAGAAATGGCGGTAGAGAGGAAGAAACGCCGTTTTCGTAGATCGAGATTTTTTTAAATCGGTAACATTAGTATTGGACCATTGATAATGAATTGTAAAATCGATATCGGTGAAAATCAGTAAAAAATCGGGAAAATCGGTATCAGTACTGATTTGCCATATCGGTAAAAAAATCGGTATCGGTATCGGTTGAAACATGAAATCAGTATCGGTATCGGTATCGGTTGAAACATGAAATCTGTATCGGTATCGGTATCGGCATCGGTTAAATTACGATATCGGCTCAATTCTCTTTATGTACACAAATATGACACAATATGCTACTATATACCAACTTACCAACTGCTAAACATGTTGGGTCAAATGGATCCCAAGAAAAATCCATGATGGTAGCACCACAAATAATACTAGGTACAACACCAGATTGCATACGTCCTCTTTTAGAAAGCTAAAAGAAGCATAAAAATTGTCATGCACCATAAAGCAGTACCTTATGAATTAAAACAGTATTTACTTCTATAACCGCAAGATGACCACCCTCGCCAGCAAGTGGCAAAGCAGCCCTCAAATTGTTTATTTGCATTACATCGCATTCCCCTGGCACAGATTTACTTAGTTTAGTGAGATTGGTGATATGAGTTTCCTTTCTACCAAGTTCACCATTCAGATGTCGAAATTTCGTAACTCTCACTGCAAATCAAATCAAGAATATATATCCTCGGGTGTTATCAAACTAAAACTCAATAACACATTTAGAAATCTTTTAAATTAAGTGTTATCAGATATATGTGTATACTAATAATTAACAAAATCTATAAAATTAGAAGACAAATTGGTTTAATCTCGGGACAAAATAAAACATCTACGCTTTCAAGAAGGTGTTACTGTAAGCATTTTTTATACCTCATTATTTAGGTATACTAGAATTCACTTGTTTTAAACATGACTTCATCAGTAATTTTGACAATGCACTAATTGCAGAAGCCAGTCAATATCTTTAAAATAGTACCTTTAAAAATGAGGTAAATACTAGCCTGAAAATCTACTTCTTCTAGGTAGATTAGAGGTAGGAGGAGCTGTTGTTGTTTCAGCCGGTGATGTGGTATCCAGTGGTTGCCCTGTTCTTCTAAGAATAACAGTTGGTGAGTCAGGAGCCACTAACGGTTGTTCTTCTTCCTTGGCAGAACCATGCCAGCTTCGGTTGTTCGCATTGCTATTAACTTGATTTTCACCATTTGTAACAGCCTTATTTGGAGGACTATATGGCTTCGGTCCCAATGAAGGCTGCAAGTAAAATATGACTGTTAAGAGTACCTAGCTTTGACTGACAAATTTACCAATCCTAAAAAGAAAGTGGAAAATAAATTTTTTTTAAATTAATTATCAGCTAGGCTAATACCCAAAGCCCCACCTTAGGCCCAAGTCATCTAGCGACTTATAATGCCCTTAAACAGGTGGCCGGGTTACAATGCGTAGGAGGGTGGTGGTATAATAACAATAATAAAAGCTTTTTATTCAGATATCCTTTTCAGTTACACTGCTTTACAAAAGGGTCTGACACGTTAAATTAATTTAATATTAGTTAATTTAAATCATTATTTGACCAATAATCCAAGACACTTCTATTAAATATTTTTGAATTTCCACAATTCTTAATTTCATTCGGCAAAGAATGCCAGAGTTTAATCCCATTTTCTTTGATACTTTTACTTTTTAAAGTTTTTTTTTAATTTTCTGAGTTTTTATAGAAGTTATTGCCACTACCCCGCGTATTATGATTATGAACTGTGTTACCCTTTGGGAACAATATCAATATATAGTCTGGGTGACTATTGTTATGAACTTTATACATAAATTGCAATAATGCTAAAAAGTATATCCTCTCTAAAGGCAGCCAATTTGAAGTCTCTGTACCAATATAGGGGCTGAATCTTGTCACTTTATTTACAAAATCCATACTAAAAAAAATACAAATAAGTGGGTCTTTTTTAGCAGCTTCACAAAGGGATAAAAGAATTTTGGTGGCACCATAAATTAAACAACTAAATGGGTTTGCTTTTGGCAGCAGATAAAATATAGGAGACAACTCTATATTTAGTATGCTACTTCAATATTTTCCAGCTTAACTCACTAAGCAGAAAATGTTTCATATTGCTGATAAACTTACTTTAGGTGGTTTAAACGGTTTAGATCCTTGTATAGTGCTCGTACTGTCATTATCGGTCGATGTAATATCTTCCCAATCGCGAATCAAGGAATGTTGGCTTCTTCTAAGCATTGAAGGTGATGGTGTTTGTGCTTTTGGAATGTTTTGCTGATTAAAGTTCATATTTATTGAAGTACAAGCAGTTCTAGGTTTATTAGTGTTACTAGATGGTGTGCTGGATTTAGGTTGTTCTATTTCTGATCCTAAAACATGGTCAAATTTCAGTAACCCTCCAGGAGGCCTTTTCATTGGATCTAAAGGTATTCGTTGAATCTAAAAATCAATAAAAATATAGAAGCTTATTTTAAATATTGACCCTAAAAATCAATAATAAAACAAAGAATTAACTGCTTTTTGTACAATCATATTGTACAATAAAATGGATTTGAATGTTAGAGGACGCAGTCATAAAACAAGATGTTCTTCAAAATATGGCCAGCTAAAGCTATTTCCGTGCTTATGTTTTCCCCATTTTGAGATGTGTTGCGCAGCAATGTTTTGTGAATAAGCCTTTAGAATATTCATTATGCAAGATTATTTAATTTTTTTTATTTTAATTGTATATGAGTGGTTCAGAATTTCTCTTTGGCAGACTTATTAGTTAACCCTGTGCGGGTACTAGTTTCAGACTCGCGAAGTTTTAATACATCCCTTACCAAAAAATAAGTGGTCTAGGAAATACTTTAAGTTGGTATTTGTTAAAAGTTAAGACTTTTAGTTTACTTAAACTACTATGAGACTCTTAGAAGTTAGAAGTGGTTCCATACAGTTGAAGACTAACTGGGCTCGACCAACAAATTAAAGACTAACTGGGCTCGACCAACAAATTAAAGACTAACTGGGCTCGACCAACAAATTAAAGACTAACTGGGCTCGACCAACAAATTAAAGACTAACTGGGCTCGACCAACAAATTAAAGACTAACTGGGCTCGACCAACAAATTAAAGACTAACTGGGCTCGGACCAGAAAATTAAGACTAACTGGGCTCGGACCAGAAAATTAAGACTAACTGGGCTCGGACCAGAAAATTAAGACTAACTGGGCTCGGACCAGAAAATTAAGACTAACTGGGCTCGGACCAGAAAATTAAGACTAACTGGGCTCGGACCAGAAAATTAAGACTAACTGGGCTCGGACCAGAAAATTAAGACTAACTGGGCTCGGACCAGAAAATTAAGACTAACTGGGCTCGGACCAGAAAATTAAGACTAACTGGGATCGGACCAGAAAATTAAGACTAACTGGGCTCGGACCAGAAAACTAAGACTAGCTGGGCTCGGACCAGAAAACTAAGACTAGCTGGGCTCGAACGAGTACTCGGGAACTGGACTCAAATTTCCTACCTAATTTCTATAGTTCTAGTTTTTGTTTAGTGTTGATTCTAATATTTTATCGGAAAACAGCGAAAACCACCAATATTTTTTAAAAGCTTATTACATTATCGTTTGTTTTGGTAATAACGTATTGATAACTAAATTCCTTATACGTAAAACAATTATATGGTTTTATTAAAGGTAGAATTTTGATTCCAATGTCGTATTAGTGTTCTCCATAAAGGTTAAGAGGATTATTGAGAATCCCAAAGTTAGGTTTCTCTCTGGTTTCCCTCCAAACATTCACCCTCCGTCAATGCTCAGAATGGGGCTGGTGCACGCCTAAAAAGTGGTGTTGGCGGATACACGATGGAACTATTTTTAAGAAAAACGTTACTAATCCCTTAAAATTAATACTTTTTTAAAATTAATTTAATTAAAAAAATTATCATTTGCAGCCCAAATGAATCACTTCGTAATCTACGCGTCAAGTGCTACATTCTCCGCCATAAAAAAACGCTAATCCCCTAAAATTACTACTTTTTTAAAATTAAGTTAATTAAAAAAATTATCATTTGCGGCCCAAAAAAAATCACTTAGTAAACTACGCGTCAAGTGCTACCTTCTCCGCCAAAACAAAAAATACATAAGGCTGCTGTTGTTCAATTTTGCCTATTTTTCTATTAATATTTAGAAATTCAATTATTAATTTGCAATGATGATGGGTTTGTTGGTTTAAATAGGAATAGGTGACCCAAATTTCATACATTTGGTAATAGTTAAATATCTACACCAATGCCATTAGCTAAATAGGATATAACTAATGATATTTGTATTTGGTAATTTCAAAGGACAACCTTGCCCAGTTGAATTAACTGATATTTAGGATCTATAAAAAGTACTTACTGGGGTATTTTTTCCATTCATCCAATCTTGAAATGTCATGGATGGTTCAGTACCTCTAGTATCAGGGAAGAGGTCACTGTGAAAATCTCGATACGACTGTAAATAAAACATAAAAGGAGTTTTATTTTATTTTAGCACAAAAGTCTCTTCATTCACTAGCTTGTAGGTTAACTCAACATAAATGTAAGTTTTAAAATACTTTATACAATTACCTTTCTTGGTACTGTATATTTAATTGGCATCACACAATCTGAACCCAAAAGCAAAACTCTATTGACTTCACCCGTCATGACTTGCATTGCTCTCTTTGGAACAAGTGCTATGCCTTTAACTTGAACTTCACCAGTGAAACGGGTTGCTAATTTAGTTAAATAGAATTACAAAAATGTAATTAGGACAAACAAAGCCTTAAAAATTGTTTGCTATAGTGATAAGACGTGGAAAGTAATATTATTCAAACGGCTTATATTTTCACATATTTAACTACCTCTGCATTCTACACCATCACTAGGCATTTCATTGCCTAATAATATTGAAATAAAAGAAATAACAATTACCTTCATTATAAAAAGGCTCGTTATCAATAACTTCATAGTAGCACACAGTAGTATCAGCCTAAAAAGAACAATTTTACTTAGATATTACCAAGGAAACTAAATACCAGATAAAGAATTTTATCTTAATGTATGAATATAATGCAAAGAAATTATCTAACCTTGGCAGCCATGAACAACATTTTTGTATCGGGATCATACAAAGGAATTAGAACCCTATGGAAAAAAATTACTTAAAACATATCCCCCACAAGCTGGCTTATGGTATTCAGGCTGTGTTTAACCACCAAAAATATAGGAGCGAGCCTGCCTGTCAGAGAGGGAAAAAGAATATACATCTGTAGATAGTCCGTGAGCCAGCCAAGTTGCCAATATCAAATAGGCGCACCCTGGTTTGATCACATTTTCACCCCTTTTGGAGAAAAATGGTGGTTAAATTACCCCTTCAAACGTTAGCAAAGTGTTGTAATGACCTAGGGAGTAGACGTATTTGAAAATGTGATGAAAAGTGTCAAGACCGTCTGGTTTGATTTGAAAAAAGGTTTTTTTACCACTTTGAAACCAAATAGCTCCTGATCCACTCGTTATATTGCAATAATATGACTTTTTGTACCTAAGATGGCCTATCAAATGTAATACTCAATACGCTGAAACATATAGATAAGGAGATACACGCCCTTAAAAATTCCCTTTTTACAGATTTCCATCCCCCATTTGGAGGGGAAATTCCTGCCCTCCAATTTTTAACAATTTTTTTCGATGACCTTTAAGTGTTGGCTTTTTCAAAAAAGTTATCAAATATTTTAGAATGCATACTTCAATTTGAGTGACGTCATTATTTGTTTTCAATGCTTTCAATCAAGATTAACTCCCATATGGTTTGTTTTACAGCACTGCATCACTGAGCATGACTTACTCCATGGGTTATTGCGTATCCAATGCAATGATTTTCAGTTCTACTAGTTTTGGAGATAACAAGGCTTAAAACGCGATATTTAACCCAATTTTTAAATTTCATCTACCCCTTTTGAGAGGGAAAGCTACCCCTTACGATACGAATATCCACCAATTTTTCCAATGACCCTTGAAAATGTACCGACAAGCTCTTGGCTCACGGACTAAGAGTTGGTTCATTTTATCCTTATGCTTTCAAATATTTACAGATAACAATAATTAAAAATATCAGGTCACACCACTTTTTAAAGGCATGTTAAAAAGATTCCAATAACTTTGTAACCATTCAGAGCATTTCTCATTGTGTGAGATTTGTGAAGAAGAAACTCACCCAAGAGAGCATTCGCCAGTAATGGTACTAAATGAATTATTGAACTTCCTTACATCCCAGAAACATACTTCACGTTCTCGGCTCTAGATAAAAATAAACACCTTATATCAGAATTTAGAAGGCCACCTAGAAAGTATAGACTTAATAGAAATGATAGCCAAAGTAAAAAGTTCTAGAATGACAGGTTACTAAATTTGAAAACTCAAAAGCTTTGGGTTGTGACTAAATTTGAAGACTCAAAAGCTTTGGGTTGTGACTAAATTTGAATACTCAAAAGCTTTGGGTTGTGAAGTAACATTTTTTATTGGTTTCCAAGGGTTAAAAATTAGGTTCCATTCGCATTCATTTAAATTTTTTATAATTCAGCCATGAACTACATCTTATAATTATTTTTTACATGAGGGAGAGAGACACAAAATTTGGCTGAAACTTGTTTGAAAAAATTAAAACGCATGAAAATTTCCACAATATTAACATCTATACACAGCTCAAAAAATAATTTTTCGGAACAGGATCTTTGAAATTTCTAGGAAATTAATATTTTGAAATTTTTCATGAATTTTAATTCACAAATCAAATACTTCCAAATGAGTGTCTAGTTTGGCAACAAATCTATATCCCATAAAAATTCTAAATATTTCACTTACCATGCCAAACCCTGTTGACAATATAGTTTCACTATCACCAAGCCATAATATTCTGGAATCTCTGTGATTGGCATGTCCTTTAGTTACCTAGTTAAAAACGGGAAATTGCATTTAAAAAACATAACTTCCATTTTAACTACATCAGTCAAAAATGAAATTGAACATTATTTTATATGGATTAAATAAAAGGGCATTCCAGCTACCAAACACTATTTTGTTTTAGACAACTTTTTAAGTCAACTGAGCAGAGTAAACTAAACTACATGCAAAAATTAACAAGTAAAAACTTACATAAGCAATTTTGCTACTCCTGGGATCATACACATTAAGGGTTCTGTCTCTTCCAGAACTAGCAAGTAGAGAACCATCAGCTTTGAATGAAAGACTTTGTACAACATCTTCGTGACAGGAATGCCCCGAAAATTGTTCATTTTGGACTAGATCCCACAAAGAAACATTTCCACCATGTCCAGTGGCCAGCACAGAATCAACGCAAGGATGAAAAACTAAACTTTCAATTCTACTTTGAAACGGAGGAAGGGTTTGTTCAGGGTTAGTTGGATAGTGTACGACAGTTCCACCTCCACTTTTTAAGCGCCACAGCTTAACCTAACAAAAGAAAGGTAAAAAAACAAAAAGCTAATAATTAGTTGGGAGCATGTTTACAAATATAGTTAGGACACAGTTTTCCTTTTCTGGGATTTTGGATCACCACTGTTAATACACTGTAAAACAAACTATTATTATTATTATTATTGAGTGGGGTGGCAAGCCAAGCACTTCGACCTAAGGTCCATTGTGCATCCCCAAAACTGGGTGACTTAAATAAGTCCTATTGCTGACAAAAAGCTTAAAATCTACCAGGCCGTGATGTTAGAGACGTCATACGTCTCCAACCGGTGCATACCCAAATGCTCAAATCTCTGGGCTGCATAGTAATCGCAGCTACAGAGTACATGTGAGGCAGTTTCCTCCTCAGCTAGACAAGCTCTGCAAATCGGGTCATCGCTGGCCCCACTAAGAGTTAAATGTCTGTTTAGATGGCAATGGCCTGTAAGTATAACCATCCTAATACTAGCCCTAGAGAGCGAGAGCAGTTCTCTGGCCAAGAGTAAACTCTTTGGCCTGATATTGACCCTCAATCTCAGACCATTGTCTGAGTTGACGATCTGACATAAACTTGGAGATCAAGCCGCGTACAAGTCCCCAGGAGGTTAACGGTAATAGTTAGTGTAGGGAGCTGTTGGCTCGATCGCGTAGCATGCTGGGCTTGCCACCACCCTCCTACGCATTGTAACCCGGCCACCTGAATTAAAGGCTTCAAAAGTCGCTTGATGACTTAGGCCTAAGGTGGTGCCTTGGGTATAAGCCTAGCTGATAAAAAAAAATTATCAATACACGATGGCTTAGTAGCATTATGATATCTCCAATAGCACTAATAACTAATAACTAAAAAATTGGATCATGCATGTTGACTATCTTCTTAAGACAACAAAATCTAGACTATGGCTTCTTAGACCCTTACAGAACTATGTGAATTCTAATACCTTAAGATTATTGTATACCTCCCTAATTAAACCATTATTTGATTATGGTAATCGTTTTTACTCACAAGCCAATAAAACCACCCTAGATTAACTGAATTGTGTATTACACATGGCTGTAAAATTAATTGCCAAGAAAGCAAAATATTCTTCTATTACTGAGGCAAAAAAGATAGCAAGTATTAACAATTCAAAATTTAATTATATGTACAGCCTCTTTATATTTATATATAAAATTAAGCAAGGGAAAGCACCCCCATATGCTATAAAGTGGTTTCCGCAACATGTTCAGGGATCTTATACTAGGGGTTGCAATAATAACTTCTATGTTGAAATGTGTAAAGAGTTTTGCGGGAAAAGTGTCAAAAAATAAATATAAATTGAATATGTAACTAAATGTATTTATAAAGGAAATATCACTATTTAAAAGAACTTGATCTATAGGTTATTTATTTTACGCCTGAAGTATATTATGCGTCTAATTTCCTTGTAGTTAATTTAATGTAATTAATTTAAAATATAGGTCCCCCCAATTTAATTATGACTAGGACCCTTTTGTAAATAAGAAAATTTTCTTAAAAGGTGATCCAATAAAAAAGCATTTTATTATTATTATTATTATTAATGTTTTTGTTCTTTTGTTGACAGTTAAAAATTATTCAAAACTATGGCATTTAAAAAATATTATAGGAACACATCATGAGACTTACATATCTGTCTTGAGAACCAGTCACTAGAAGTCCATCATCAAATGGAGAGAAATCAAAATCTGATATTGTTTCTAAAATGAAACAGAATTATGGTATATGATTAAAACTTGTTGAGGGCACTGCTTCATTACGGTAAAAATTTTATAATTTCCGGTCAGAAACCTTTTTATAGCTTCATAGACCCTAATGGTCTATGAAGCTATAAAAATGTATATTTGAGTTATGCCCAGTTTACCTCTAACTACTCAACAGTTTTTGGGTGAATATCAACACAAAAACGCATGTACGTACGCATGTCCAATTTTTTTTTCTGGATACTTTAGACGATACTGAACATTTGTGTCAAAATTATTTTGCAAATGCAAATTTGCAGCAAAGACAATTTTTGAAAATTATTCAAAATTAACATTTTCTAGCATTACTTTTCCATTTGTGATATAGTAGGTACACAAAATTTTCCATTTGTGTAATATTGGGCGGGGACAAAGTATTTGCTATTTCTTTTTTGGTAATATGTCCTCTAGGTCGCGATGCTAGACGGCCCATCGTGATTAGCAAGAATGGGGTAGGGGTGGCACGCTACGCTCTCATGCAGCGCTGTCAAGAGTTAACACTAAGATTATTATTATATTTTGGTATTTATCCCCGATACTTTTTTTCACTTGTCTGGAGTTTGGTGATAGGTGCTTTACCGAAATTTGCAGAGGGCACACAGGCAGTTTAATGAAATTTTGATAACATTTAATTTCTGCTAATAAAAATTGGACAATGCTTTACTTTGATTGCATATTTATTTCTTTTAAGCCCATCGCGTATCCTACTTCACCTGCAACAATGAAGCGGGCAGAGTTTTGGCAAAGGGCAAAGCTAAAAAAACGTTAATTTTACAGAATTAATATCTCAGCAAATTTTCATTTCCACAAAAAATTTACATATAAATGTTCAGTATTGTCTAAAGTATCAAAAAAAAATCAAAAATTGTGTTGATATTTTGCCCAGTTTTTAATACCATTTAATAAGAATTTTTTACTTTAAATTCCACAGCCGTAAAAAAAATTATTTTATTTAAGCAAACTTCTTAATTTCTAATAGAGCCACCTAGAAGCTAATGAAATTAGTTCACATAGCTGCTTGATTTTCATCAGCTAAGCAGAAGCGGGTGTTGTTAACTACAGCGTCCTCATTGATTTTTATTTTTATTTTGCTTGCGCCTGATAGACCTTGTCACGTAGATAGCTAGGGTATTTTTTATTTTGGCTGCAAATGATAATTTAATTTAAAAAATTGCACATTTTTGGACATTTCACGTTTTTTGTTGTAATTATTTTTGTCGTATGTTCGCTGACACCACATGTTTTTCAGTCCTAATAATTTCCACGTGACATTCCGGTAGTTTATAAAATAAATTAAAATTTTGGTTAATTTTGGGAATTTTCTAGGTGTTTTGTATTATTTGGCCGCAAACGCTTATTTAATTTTTTAATTTAATTTAAAATTTGCACTTTTTTTGGCCTTTTAACGTTTTTTGATGTTATTATTTTCGTCGTGTGTTCGCTGACACTTGCAGTCGAGCGAAGCGAGTGCGCGGCGCAGTCAGTCGCCGATGTAAAATCAGTCTGTTACATAGTCTTTGCATAATTTTTAATTCACTATATATCCTTAAGTATTAAATTCCGAAAAATTATTTTAACGGCAATAGATTCTTTGCGAAAAATACTATATTATAGCACAATCTAAACAAATTTCACCCAACCCTTGAAACTTTTGTACATTTTCCTGTAATTAAATTAAATGCTTCACAACTGTTTTCGTTTTTGTAACTATTTCACTAATTACGATGTCACTAGGTACGATTCCAGATGGCCCAACTATAGAAATAGAAATGAGACTAGAACCACGATCGGATTGGGGGGAAATGTACCAGCTCGATGGCCGCCATTAGTGGAATTGCACACATACGCGCCATCTAATAAAAATAATTTAAACTAAATATGATCACGTGGCATAACGTCTTATGCAACGTCGTCTGGTTTGTTTGTGTTTTTCGATCGGTTTTCGACATTGTTGAGTTGTAAAGAAGACAGATTTATTATTTCAGCGACAATATAGAATTTATTTAAACAAATACGAAATTCATTACGTTCAAAAGAATCTACATTACCGTAAATTAGTTTTATAAACGTTTTAAATTTACTGACCTTGAAATAAAATAGGCTTAGAAAACTTATGTATAATTGCTTTCCCTTTCATTCCCAGGTTTTTGTCTCTTGAAAAATAATTCTTATAATATTACATACTTATGAAATGAGCATTTTATTTCCGAAATCGGTTATTACGAAGCAAAAAAATGCAATTTTTAACAATTTTTAATTATACGAGGTTATGCTTATAGATGCAAAAAACGACAACACAAAAGTACCGTCTAATCTCCAAAAATTACAACAAAAAACCATGAGGCCGCTGTAGTTTAATTTTGCCGCAGAAGCTTTGTTTTAGATTGACAAAGCATCTGCTCAGCGGAGAAAAACAAAGCATCCAAGTGAGCTTTCCAGCACAAAAATCCAGGAATAAAAGTATTAAAAAGCGGCTATGGATAAAATTTTGGCTGGGTGGTTTGTTCTACTCAGTCTAGTGATGGCTAAATTTAGGTAGTGTTCGTACAGGGATTCTAACCCCAACAATCAAAAATTAAGTTCGGTTTGACCATTTTTTGGGTTAAAAGTTTTTGTAATTTTAAAGGGTTGCACCCCACTAAATATAAAAGATAGGTTAGGTTCCTTCCCTCCATATAGTGGAATTAGTCTAATAACCTTCAAAATGCGTGGCTCTCAGTCGCCGAGGTGGTTCTCGCTTTTTAGTTTTAGAATTGTTGTCTCAGCTGCAGAAAGCAGTGGTATATATATGTATGTTAACTTCTATTTGAGCCAAACTTTAATGTTAAACTGGTGTGTAGTTTCGCAAATCATGGCGTGAATGAAATTCTCACTTATTTTGAAGGGAATGATAAGGGCCACTAGTCTTTCTTAAACGTTCCAAGAGTATTTTTATATATATTTCCTGGTAGTAACAAAATGTTTACTGCCAAAAAGATGTATTACATTCTTCTAATGTTACACATGGTTTTCCTGCTGTGTGTATCAATCATGACTTTACCCTATCTGCACTCACCAGCATGAGCATGTAATAAGGGCATAGCTTTGTTTTTCCTGCCTGCATCATCTAACGAAAGAACTGCCAGACTTCCTCCACCTAAAAAAAGATTTTTCTTTATTATACAACAATATTAAAAAGTCTGCAGCTGCCATTTATTTAAGATATTTTTTTCTAAAAGAGCCCTAACTGTAAACATAAATTTTAAAAAAGTTAGGTAGACAAAACTCTAATAATTATATTTGTGTGAACCTATTTTCTCTGCTCACAGCTAGTACAATTTACTAGTATTATGCTCAATGAAATAAGTAATATTTTGAAACCTTAACTTAATCAAAGATAATATTGCAATGTCCTTTTGAAATTTCTTAAAAAACATTCCGGACTCGTACCTCTGGTGTCGGTGCTGAAGGCCACGAAAGTGCCACTGGCCTTGATATTGTTCCCAAAACATTGGGGTGATCCAACGTTTACATCTAATATCCATCCCTATCAGAAAATAAATGTTAGATGATAATAATAAGGCATTCACCTTATGGAAAAAAAAAGTATTTTTTTATTTATTTCAGTTATAGGTGGTTTTAGTAGTTTGATTTTGAGCGATTTTGCTGGTTTTTAATTTTTGGGTGGATTTTACATAAGACTTTTTTGGGCTTTTTGAAATATCATGAGGGACTGAGAGCAACAGAATGCCTGGATTTGACATAGAGGGTGAATGAATGAGGTAAAGGAGCATGCAAAGTTGCAGTTTTAATCTATAAGATATGATTCCTGTCTTCATAACAACTTGCATTAGCCTTTAGCATAATATAGGGAAAAAGCAAAGCCTGATTAACAGATAATATCTCAATAATAAAATAAGACTCCCCTCCTCCAAAAAGTTCCACTTAAATTTCTCAAATTCTAACATTGAGAATTTGCAGGTGCACCACATACAATTAGAGTGCACCAACATACTTACAATATCAACAAGGGTGACAATTCAACACTAAAATTACTTCACCTGCCAATTCAGCCCCTAAACCTCCTTTTTTTTATGGTCATCAATAAATTGCAGTCTTCCTTTAACTTTTTGTGTTTTATTGGTAATATTATGGCCATTTGTGGCTTTCAAATGTTTGGTTTTTGGGGGGTGCTGTCAGTTTTCTAGGGGGTTTTGTATTTTCATAATATTTATCTTCTCTTTACTTTTGAATGATTATGGCGACATTTAGGAGGTTTCAAGCTTTTTATACGGATATGGTTTCAATTAAAAAATATACAAACAGAATGCGCAGCAGGAGTTCAGGAATTAAATATGACTTTTTCTAAAACCATACTTCAGAATTACCCAAACAATCATATTGACAAACAAGAATTCCATTCATAGCTTAAAGAGAACAGATCTAAAATCATCATAAGCTGAGCAACTCTCAAGGATGATCTACTTATGCTGCTAGAAAATCTAAATATAGTTTAAGGGGCCGAAGCTCCAGGTTGGAGTTTTCATATTTACCTCTACTTTTTTTGGGACCTTGGGTGTGGCATTCTTGTACTTGGAAGCTTTAAACCTGTAGGACATAGTGATGAAGATATGAAGTCTTGAAAGGTGTATTTGACGCAAAAACTATCTTTTTACATGAAGATGAGATGAGATTCCTGAAATTGAAGATAGTGAAATGATAGCGGAAGTTAGAACATTTGTAACTAATATACTCCAAATTATGCCAGCCAATAGGTTTTGTCCCCTATGTTAAAAAAACTCCTGCTCCAAATTTATTGACATCTTTGAAGGCCTATTCACACAAGCCATCAGTTTTTAAAATAATGTTGACCAACGCAGCTTGCTCCGTGTGAATGGAGAAAATATTTCCATGACATGTTGGGCACTCAAATGCTTTTGCTGGCCAAGTTTTTCAGAAAGGAGATTTTTATGACAGACACCTAGCTCCGAATCTAATATTTTCATACTAATCCTTTTGATTAATCATTAAACGTGTAAATTGTCATATTTGGAATTGGTAAAGCGATTTGGGTAAAAATGTTAGTTTGTCATTTTAACTAAACCTTAGATAATTTCAGGGCTCAAAAACGAAGAACCCAGTTTCGTAGAACGGTTTTCGTGGTTGATTTACTCCAAAATGTATGAAAACCGCATCAGACAGTGGATTCAAAATATAAGACTAATGGAGAATATGCTACAAAAATTGACTGAGCTAGAACCTTATTTTTGTGATGTTTATAAAGATCTTAGCCATGCACAAAAGCTTTGAATGCAATTATTAGGCTTAGGAATATTTTGACCCATTTTCTTAACCTTGTATTCTACATAATGCCAAAAATAGTTGTAAAACTTGCAGAGCTCTAGTAAAAATTTTATGTAAAATTTCCCACACCAGTTTATATGCTTTTTATACACATTGTGGCTCATTTTGCAAATAAACCTCTTTAGCTGAAACATTTTGTGCTACACTTTTAGAAAATTAGGCAACGCCAACAATTTTCCTTTAAGGGTGGTGTGATCTCTATCTCTACCCTACCCATCATTTCAATTAGCTTTCCCTTAATATTCTGCAGTTTCAACTTCTCGTTTCTCCTCAAGCTTTTTTTCAATACTCATTCGGGTGTCCGCTTGTTTTATTTATCTTAACACTACAAAACAAAGCTTAATTCTCCACCAATGAAGTCCTACCAAAGACATGCTTCTTTATCAACTTAGCAGATCCCCATAGTGCAAGCTGTTGCTTTACATTGTTACCTCTTAGGTCTGTGTGGGTTAAGTGAACATTTAGGGTCTAGATTTTACAGGTAGCGCTCTCACCCCCTTAGCACCTTAGGCCTTTCTAATCATATTGATTCTTTCATGAGAAAATAGGGTCTTGTTATCACAAATTGCACCAATTAAAATTTCACATGTTTTCTAATGTTTGTAACTGTCTAGTGTATTATGAAAATGCAATAGGAGAGAAGATACAAAGTAGAAATTCTGAACAATATACACTGAAAAATACTATTAAACCCACCTACCATGTTCAAAGGCATATAGAGTAGAATAGTATGGAAAAATTAGATAAATATTCAAATTCTTTTACCACTCCTTAAGCCCTCTCAGATACATAAAACATGAAATGTCATCTGAGATGGAGAATGAATAAAACGACAAAATATTAGGAGAAGCAAGTGTTATAAATAATTCGAAATATTAATAACGACTCCTTGACAAAACAAAAACGGGTCCACCACTGAAAATCCAATCTTGTACATGACTCACACTAAACTGAGTCATGTGCAGCCGAATTGATACGTTGAGCAAAGGGCATGCATATAATTGTTACCAAGGCTTGAAAATATAATTCTGTTTAAAAGGAAATTTGAGTGGACTAATACAACAAAAACATTGTTTAAATATCAATTAAATATTTCGAAAATAGTAATTATAATATTTAGATTTTTGTTTACCTCCAGCTGTCAAATCCTGTCAACAAAAATTTTACAAAAACCACCAATCTTCCAGGGGCGGATACCGCAATAATGCAAAGACTATTCACAAGACTACATTAAAGCAGTGCTTCCATTCTGTATTTACTAATTTAAATAAAAATTAGGTGAGCAGGATTATTCGGTTTTTCAAATTGCCTTTTTTTTAAATATACAAATTTTCTTTATTATTGTACCAAAATAATGTTTTCACTGAGAGCACGGAACGAAAATTACATTTTTGTGCATGGTGAAGACAAAATAGGCTTTTCAGTTTACTCAGAGCCACGTAGCGGCCAACGAGATAAGCTCTGCTTTATGTTATATATGGAAAAATCGAATGCTTAATCCAGCAGGTTATGAATTCCTCGCGTTAGCCACTTCTTGTCTCTATGTAAACTGAAAAAACTTACTCACCAGCTGTTACACATAAGGTGGTTTTTTTTCGCCTGTTCTGGGTTTTTTGAGCAGGTTCAAAAGTGTAGCCCTATGACGTCATTTTACTCCAATTCTATCTTGACGAAAAAAAACGAGTTGGAGTAAGAAGGGAGTAGTTAGAGGTTAAAGGTTATATATTTGTTTTGTTTTTAAGATGGCCACCGGTGGTGAGATCATCAATATAGGACTCATTTTTCTTATTTATTTATTAATAATAATAATCAGCTAGGCTAATACCCAAGACACCACCTTAGGTCTAAGTCATCAACCAACTTTAAAAGTCATTAAATAGCATTAAACAATAGATCTTAAAAGAAATTGATTTGAAAAAATTCAACGGTTATATTGTGTAAATTGGCGCGTGCTTGCTCGGAAGGGATAATCTTATTGGCTAAGACAAATGCGGATAAATATTGCTAAGCCCACGTGATTCTATTTTATTATCAGAATAAATAATTACACGTGCGACGAAAAAATGGGCGATATCATCGAGATTCACGCGTTTTTAATTTAAAAACCCTTCCTTTTGACGGTTTTTATTTTGGAGTGAATAATTTCTTTTAGCGTCTATTGGATATTCTTTATTAAAAGCTTGCCACATGTGAAGATGTTCAAAACCCGTTATGTTTTCGTGAAACGAAATTTAAGCAGACGAATTTTCTATATAAGCTAGATTACATCCTCTACACCTACTTTCGAGGAGGAGTAAAAAGTGTAACGTTTGAGCTCTGGAACAAGCGAACAAAATTCGGGACAGGGTAAATCTTACCCCGAGAACAGGCGAATAAAACGTTTTAGGGTAAAAGGTTTACACTTTTTGTCCTCGGACAGGCGAAAACAAACCACCTAATTAAAGGATAAAAAATAAGACTTTCTAAGGTACTGTTTCGTGAGGAATATTTTAAAAGGACTTTTTTTACTAAACACCTCATTTTTCTTTATTTCACGCGTTATCTCGCGCTTAATTTAAAATTAAATGCAAATTTAGTCCCATAGTATTCCGTCAAAAAAAGGAGTGGTTAGCACTTACGCCTCGCAGCAAGAGGAGCCGGGTTCGATCCCAGCTTGTGGCACTGGGTGAAAACTCGGAACAACTCCTTCTGCGTTGAGTTTGCAAGTTCTCTCCTCACTGGTTAAGGGGTTTTCCCCCGAGCTCTTCGGTTTCCCCTTCCATAAAAACTTGTGTTGGTTAACGGTAATAGTTAGTGTAGGGAGCTGTTGACTCGCGTGGCATGAAGGGCCTGCTACCACCCTCCTACGCATTGTAACCCGGCCACCTGTTTGAAGGCATTATAAGTCGCTAGATGACTTGGGCCTAAGGTGGTGCCTTGGGTATTAGCCTAGCTGATTATTATTATTATTTATTATATTTCGGTTGATCAACGAATTTTGCATTTATGCCACCAGGTTGAACGAAAACTACGGGAGATTGGCGCTAGTTACGTATAATATAAGTCGTGGTGCGATTTTATTCTTACTCCCTTAACATGGGAGATCTGGTCATTCGAAGCTCTCGTAGGTTCACTTTCATTTCGATACCCACCTACTAGGTATAGTTATAGCGAGTTCCAATGGGAGTGCTCCGAAAAAGCTCGAGAATTCGTAGCTTTGGGAGATATTTTCATATAGAGCGAGACCGAGTGGGTTTCCCAATGAAAGGCGATAACATTTTGACAGCGACCCGAATAAGCTCGAGATCAAATTTCCCAGTGGATATCGTCATAGAGCAACTTAAAAACCTGCTTCAAATCTGTTGATCCGTCGTTTTTTTTTGAGTGAGTCGCCAATAGAGTACGCGAAACTCACCATGAGCGGCTTTGAGATTGCCAGTGGAGTCACTGGAGTGTGAAAACTCATATCGAGCGCTCTGAGAGCAATAGAGATAACCCACTGACTTCGATATTTCGCAAACCTTTATTACGGATTTTTTTTCTTGAGTTTTCCATAGTTTGCCGAAAAGAAATACGGAACATCGCTTTGAGAGACAGTGACGTTGACATAGTCTCAAAACCATAGATAAAATAACTTCGTATATAGATAGCGGTACGAAGTCTAGATTATCTTTGTAGATAGGAAACTTCATGTTGTAGAAGTGACGCCAGAATTTTGGCCGACATCTGGTGGCAGTACCCGAATAATATTATTTGGTGAAGTTCGCACTACTCGAAGTACGTACTAGAACCTTGGTGTAACGCAATCCCAATTGCAAAGGCTTAAGCGAGCTATATGTATTAAAAGTACTTTTTCTTGAACTGAAAGCAAATTTTAAAAAATAGCACTAAATAAATAGCATTCAGTAAAGATTTCAAGTTTGTTTTAAACGCTTGTGGAATGTAGTACGTAGACGTTACGAAGAGCAGTGAGCGCTTGGCCTAGGCGACGGGATTGTGAATATGGTTTATTTGGTCAATTATTATTGCAATTGAAGCATACGAAACAATATTTTTTTTTTGGCAAAAGTAGGATGTGCGACTGAAAAAATATATCGCTTAACCTACACTATAAAAAATCTAAAATATCTATATATTTCTGAATGTCGGTCTGTTTGTCTGTCTCTCTGTAGACGTCCGCACTGTTCCACCAAGCCCACCAAAACTTCGCACCGTTGTTCTTGGTCAAAGGAAGGGAATCGCACCATTTGCTCATTGGCGTTCGCCCAAGTCAACTTAGCACACCAAAACTTAGCGCATTATTTCTGCGAAAAGATTCCTCCACCCGAACTTTGTTCTAATAACCCGTTTATGCTTTTGGTCCGCCTGAGGCTATTAAATGAAATGTTATCCACGGGATTAAGTTATCTCCTGCTGAGCGCCGTACCATCTATCTATATCTATATAAAAAAAACCACTTGGTTCCTTCGTTGGTCATTCGAGCTTTTGGTTAGTCAGTAAGGAAGGCGAAAACGGGGCGGCGAAGAGAAAGCGACCCGCGGAACAGAGGGAAACCGAGACTGCCTTTCGCTTCGTTACTGAGGTGGTTCAACTATAGACAGAGCGGCCCGCGGGAGTCGGGACAGAGGGAAGTCGGGGCTCATGGACGAGCGTAGTTTTCTGTTTGACATGAGGGGGGAGCAAATCTGCCATTGTCAAAGCTGGGAGGGGAATTGCGACAAGCTTTTCGACACTCCCGGCCTTTCCGCCGTTTTGTGAGGCGAGGCGGTCTCTCGGTCTAATTCTGCATGGGGAAAAGGTGGAGGGGTGCCTTACTGGGGGGATTGGGATGAGAGAGAAAGGCGAGTTTTTAATTTATTTTTTCGAGGGAAAATGGGTACCCCGGTAATTCTCGCAATGGAAAAAGGGGGAGGGGGTGCCCCACTGGGGGGTTTGGGACGAGAGAGAAAGGCAATTTTTTTATATTTGCGGGGGGGAAATTGTGCCCTGGTAATTCTGGCATGGGGAAAAGGCGGGAGGGGTGCCTCACTGGGGGGGTTTGGGAAGAGAAAGAAAGGCGAGTTTTTTTGTTATATTTGCGGGGAAAAGGGTACCCCGGTAATTCTGGCATGGGGAAAAGGGGGGAGGAGTGCCTTACCAGAGAGGGAAAAGTCGCTTCGCTATAATAGAGAGGCGCTTCTTCCTATTCCTGCAATGTTAAAATTTTGTCGTACGTTTTTGAAGCGCGAGCGCCTAGAAGAAGCAGACGATCCTTTATGTTAGTCTTAGACGTTCGATGGCGCCACGGAATAAAATCAATTATAAATAAAAACAAAACAGCTGCAATAACTTTTTCTTCAATTGTTATTTTGAATTCTTTAAAAAAAATCGTGGATATCATTAGAAATGTAAGTACAAAAAAATTACTAATTACAATATTTCAATAATAAAAACTCCAATATTTTTAATAATTAAAAAAATCACGAGAAATTGTAAGGGAAGCCAAGTCTTAGATGAACAGAAAGACTTGGTCAGGAACAGAAGAACTCTAACAAGGAAGTTTATAAATTAGATTGGAGTGGAATAAATTATAATAATAATATAATATAATTTAAAATAAAATAATTAATTTTTACAAGTAATGTAAATATGAACTAAATGGTAATTCAATACGAATATCTTTGCATGGATAAATAACGTTCAGTGTTGTATTTTTAATAGTTTTCTGTCCAATCTTTTCTGTGTTTTTGTATATTGGTGATCAAGATCTTGTTTTTTAAGGGTACTATTTATGCAGAACTCCTCAAAAAAAGATATCATGTTTTGAAACTCAGTTGCGCATGTTGAACCTTCAGCAGCCTGGAACCATTTAATGTCAATTCTCTGTGCTATGAATCTTTGTAAGCAGCCTTTCAAATTTGTCATGTGTGATAACAGTTTGAAACTGGTGTCAAATATCTCATTTACCTTTGTTACAAATTCCAAGAAATTGGCAGTTGGTACAATGATGCTACCAAAAGAAGAGTTTTTGGTGGATTTGAATTAGTGGTGTGCGAGTACTCGAAAATTGCGAGTACTTGTTATCGAGTCCGAGTCCGAGTACTCGGACTCGGACTCGGAATACGTAATTTTATTACTCGCACGGGTACCCGATTCCCACGAAAAGGGTACATAATTACTCGAAGCGGACTCGAGTAAATAGATAATTTGAAAATTACCCGGCGTGTCTAATATTACTCGGCGAGTCCATTATTACTCGGCGAGTCCATTATTATTGGGCAAGATTATTTAAACAGCGGCAAATAAATTTCAGACGAATTGGCCACGATAACTTAGGACTCGAATTCGACTCGTTAAAAACATTCCGGACTCGTATTGGACTCGAAAGCTTTAAACCTAATTCTTTAGGACTCGAGGACTCGATCAAGTCCTTAATATTTGGACTCGAGGACTCGCGAGTCCAAGTTTCTAAGACTCGAGACTCGACTCGAATTTCAAAAAACAGGACTCGCACACCCTATTTTGAATGCCTTAAAATAAGCAAGCACATTAGTTGGATAAAGAATTGGATTGTCTTGCCTTAGTTGACTGATGCAAGAAGAACATTGGTGATTTGAAAAGCAGCGATGGATTAGGTTTCTTAATATATAACTAAGGAGTGGACATTTTCTTTGAGCAGGTTAGGACTTTCAATGAACTTGTTAGACTCCATATTTATCAAAATCAGATGAATCCTCTTGTGGTCCTGGAGCGGATTTCTTAAAGGAATCTGTTTAAAATGAAGTTATCCAAATCATCGATGCAATTTGAATCTGCAGGTTTTAATAGATTATTGACTGATGCAGCTCTGTATGCTGCCCAAAATTGTTGAGAATTCAGATGATCTCTATTGCCTCCTCTTTGACGAATATAACCAAAAGTAATTTTCTAGAAAGTCTTGACTTAAAATTTAAATTACCATTTTTATAATTTGATTCATTAGGGCAAGCGTAGTTGTGCAATTGGAGAATTTGTTTTGTCCCGTTAGCTCTGGCCCTGTGTGTAGCCAACGTGTTTTCTTATTGGAATAATTAATTATTAATAAATATTAAGAAGAAAGTTATCCTGGTAGATGTTTTTCTACTTTTAATAGGCGTACGGGAAACTGAAATTTGATATTTATTATTGTAAAAAATAGTTAGTCGATTTCTGGTTTTAACATTCATGAAACAATCGTCAATAAAATAGAGAGAACAAAGTGTATGGTTTGTGTAAAAATATTCATTTATTTTATATTATAGTTTGTAATTGTTGACATTTTGCAGCCACAGTTCAGAACTAAAAGTTTGAAAGTGAATATAATAATAAAATAATAATAATCAGCTGGGCTAATACCCAAGGCCTAAGCTTATCTAATAAAAAAGCGTATTCACCGTTCTTTATCCTTTGGTAACTTAAAAAAAAAAGATAAACGACACTTAATTTTCTTAGTTGACGGACAATTTATCGCCGATAAATACATATTAATAGATTTATTGATGTTAAATTATCCAATAAATAGAAAACTTTTTGCGTCGTTCTATGCGCCGCTCGAGGCAAATGGTGATAGCAGGCTAGTAGCGCCCTCAAACGTCTAAGACTAGTGGACATTTTAGCGAAAAAAATCATGCGACGGATTTTTGAAAGAGAGGCGCCTCTATACTATACACTCTCTGGCCTTACTGGGGTGGTTCAACTATGAGGAAAAGGGTACCACGGAAATTCTCTCATGGAAAAAAGGGGCAGGGGGGCCTTACTGGGGTGGAGTGCCTCGAAACACACAACTAACTGAGGGCCCGCTCCTAGGGTGGGCTTCTCGGCTAGTCTAATATATATATTTCTAAAAGTTTGTCTGTCTGTCTGTCTCGCTATAAGAGTCCGTCCCCTTTGTCTTAGAACGGCCAAATCACGGTTGGAAAAATAAAGGGTTTTTTTTTTATAAAAGCCCAAATAACCATAGAAATCGGATAACAAACTAGAATGCTTAATCGAATGGCTGACAAGTTACCGATTAGATTCTTGGCTAAAACGACAGTAACGCCATCTGCGCTGCCTAAAGAGGCGCGCTCGCGCGTAACTTGGTTAAAAGTTTTCCCCCACCCCATTGAAATTAATGTAAAGTTGGCGATAATTAAACGTTAATTAACCTACCAAATGATATAAGAAATATTCCACTGACAATTTTTCCCGTTTATATGAACTTAAATGTAATATAAAATCGTCTTGAAAAATCGTTTATCGCTTTATAACATTCAAAAATAATATTTTTCCCGCACCATGTAGATATCCGAGCATCTGCTCGTCTAGGTAAAGTTTGTGTTGTCAACGCGGGTATTAGAAAGAAAAATGAGATTTTAGAAAGTAGGTTGTAATTCGGAACGATATTAATACTTTTCACGAATTTTGTCATCGGTGAATTATAAATATGAATTGAAATAAGTTTCAAGGTTTATTTAAAAGCCCGTTTCATAACTTTTCATCCATTGGTTCGTTCAGAATGTATCTTTAAAGTAGACGAAAATTTGAAGGCGGTGATTCCGGTGAATCTTTCCCAGTCTTAAGCCTCGGTTTAATCTACTGCGTATTTCGAAACGGAAAAACCCGATTACTTTCGTTAAATCTTGGTTAAATGATGGCGAACGCTCCTTGTAATAAGAAACAAATAACGAAATACGTTCTAAGCTTATTTAACGCCAAAAATTCCACGTATTTCGTTATTTGTTTCGTATTAAAAATATCATATTATTAATCCAAGATTTAACAATAGTAATCGGGTTTTTCCGTTTCAAAATACGCGCGTTGACAACGCAAACTTATTATATTATTAATGTTAATAATTTTAATATTATTTTTGAATGTTATAAAGCAATAAACGGTTTTTCAAGACGATTTTATATTACATTTAAGTTCATATAAACGGGAAAATTTGTATGTTGAATATTTTTTATATCATTTGGTAGGTTGATTCGCTCGTGTTCTACATGTCGAACAGTCTCATCGGTGTCGTGTATTCTTTTCAAAGCATTGATACTGGTGTTTTGGATTTATTCCTTACGGCAGTCAATTTGAACTTAAATTTTGTCTCACACATCCTTCACAATAGCTTCATTTTCAAGCGATTTATTGCAAAAATAACAAGAGTTAGCTGGGTGGTAAATTTTAAACGCGGTTACATGAAGAGCGGCGGATGCGTTTTAAGTCAACGAAGGCGCAAAGTTATAAGACGCGTTTCAGGTACAACGTTAAAACCGCGATTACGACACAACGATTGCTCGTATGTAAAATGTTCATAGAACATTTTTTGTAGGAAATAGCCGGACCCTAATGTTCATACTTGGGTTTATAGCCGTACATACAATACTAACGTAGATATTCGTGATAAACCATTACTGTGCACCGGTTTTCCCCATAACCATTGCTCGTAAAACAACTATTTCTAACAGTAACCTGTGAAAAGATATGTTTTTGTTTGAGTAATTACTCCTAAAATATTTAATTACGGAATTTTGAACCATTCTTCATTTTTTATTTAAAAAACTATCTTTCTATGATTTGAAAGAAACGCGTTTTCTAGTGCGTTCTTAGCGATTGGAAATTATGGTAAAAAGAAAACTATTTCTAACACTAACCTGTGAAAAGATATGTTTTCTTTTGAGTATGTACTCTTACACGATTTGATTACTTTAATTAAACATAAGTTACTTTAAAGATGTAAAAAAAACCGCTTTAGCGTCGATCTAAAGTCGGCCATTTAATTTTAGGCGAAATAGAGTGTTAGTTCACCAGTTTGGCACCGATGGCGTAACTTTCGTTGCCAGCCAAACGAAAAGCATGGGCCAAAGCCAGGGTTTTTTAAAAGTTCTAATCGGAACCCGCGACAAAATTTCAAAAATCGTTCTAGTTTGTTATCCGATTTCTATGCAAATAACCGGGTTTTTTTTTTGTTTAAATCCGGTTTTTAAACAATGCTTTATTTTACTGTTAATATATTTTTCGCTTTTGTTTAACCGTGCATATCTATTACCAATCAACTAAAAATTAATATGAGTAATAAAAAAATATGCCTAGAATTAAAGGAAAATATAGGAAAAACCATAAGCCAAAATATGGATTCTTATCGAAAAACAGTAGATTAAATAAAGTTAAATATAGGATGAAGAAGGGTACACCGTACACGACGACGGCATGTTTTCGGGTTACACTGCTCTCGAGTGCTCTAGATCACTCTGATCAACATTTTATGCTCCATTTGCGTTCTCGGATCTGCTCCTATAATGTTTCGCGTGTTCCATTTCTCGTTCTCGGGTGCTCCGAGACCGCCCAAAACCGATTTGCCAATTTGGACAGATCAACGGATAGAGATCGAGATCGGAGCACATTTTTGTGTGTTCCTTTTAGATTTTTTGGCAAAATGGCAGACCAAGACGCGAAAATTCCAATTACTAGCAGAAGACAAACAAAAAAAGGGAGGGAATATGTTAATGGGATGTTTCATTTGCGGTATTGCGGCGAGATCTATGACGTCAGAGAAAGATTAACAGTGAATCTCGAGCAATCAAATGGAAAACGCTATTACATATTCCATTCGCGTGGTCTGATGATCGGCTCTCATTACATTTCACGTGTTCCATTTGTGGCTTTCGAAATCATTCAAAACCAATATGCCGATTTCGACAGATCAGAGATTCGAAATTTTCTTAATTAAGACACGACAAATTATATTTATTTTTTCAGGACGTCATTTTGGAGGGGTTTGGCTATTTTCGGCTTTGCTCGCGCCCTAATTGGGGTAGAGCATTAACGTTCACTTATAGTATTTTCGCAAGGGGTTTTCTTTCATAGAAGCCCTCATTCGGCTCTCTACCTAAAATAGAAATAAAATGGCTGCCAAGAGAAAACGGCCAGAAACTTTTGATCGGGACTGTACATTTATTATTTGTTTTTATTTACTGTTTATTATTGCTTTAAAAAGAATTTTTTCTAAAACCACCTCAATTTGTCAACCATTGGATACGACATTTCACCGCCAGCTAAAATATTTCGACAAAGAAATATTTTAATAATAATAATAATAATAATTAGCTAGGCTAATACCCAAGGCACCACCATAGGCCTAAGCCATCAAGCGACTTTTAAATTAATACATTTATAGAACAAAGTGAATAAAATATACCATTTGATTCAACTATCTTATGTTATTTGCACAATATTTTTGCAATGGAATTTTATTTATTATTATATCTATTTTTATCCATTTTTATCAAATTGACAAAAATTGATCAAAAAGTGTTCTAATATATCGATTTTATCAAAATTTATACCGTACTATATTAAATATATCAATTTTTATTAATTTTATTAAATTTTATCAAAGTAAATCAATATTTTTACAAATTTTATTAAATTTTATCAAAGTAAATCAATATTTTTATAAATTTTATTAAATTTTATCAAAATTAATCACTATTTCAAAATTTGGTCAAATTTATCTCATTCTATCAATTTGATAAACACAATTGATTTTTATCACATTTAAGATTTTTTTATCAATAAAATCCATTTTTATTAATTTTCTATCAAATCATTGGCATTTTTACCCATTTTCATAAAATTGAAAAATTGATAAAATTTTGATCAATTTGATTTTTTTCGTAAATTTTTTCTAGTTTTTTTCATTTTAAAAATTTTAACTTTTTGGAAAACTTTCCCTTAGAAATTTTTTAAAATCCCATGTTATTTTCGGTAAGGAAGTTTCCATTTTGTGTTGTCAAAAACATTTTCGGTTGCCATGGCAAAACTAATGCCCGTTGAAACTTTTCCTTTTGGGAATTTTCATGATTCATTAAGGCCTACTTAACCCCCGAGTTTAAACAAAATCGGTGTGTTACACCTCGGGTAGTCTCCTTGTAAGTAAAGTAAATTTAAGAACCATTTATTTGTAAAGATAAAATTAAAGATACAATTTTGATATAGGAGCGCTCGCCAAAAATTAAAACTAAAAAATACATTACGGTCAAAGAAAAGTTACTCGTACCTTTGAAAGGAATAAAAACAGCAGTGTTGTTAAGCAAATCACTCGCATTGAATATTAAAAAATTAATAAATAAATTATTTCGCAAACAGATTACAGAATTTTCTGATATTAAATAACTTGGAGGCCCATATATTAAATTTTGGAGGCCCCTACCAAAATTTAAAGTAGGCCCAGGGGCCAGGCCTACCCCGGCCTGTTGCTGGCGCCGAGGTGGTATCTTATCGCTTGTATCGGGATTTCAGAGTAGGGTAAGAAGAGTAACACTATGACGTTATTTTAAATAGTTTGAATCGGAGTAAAAACGTTTTTCCAAAACGGCTGCCTGTGGCCTTTTTAGCAGATAAATTCTGGCTAGCAGACAACGAAATCCGATTTACTCCTTTACACCTCCTTTTCAGAAGGAGTAGCCCTAATACTCCGGAACAAGCGTTTAGTTTATGGGGCGGAGTAATTCTCATCCCCGGAACAGGCGAATAAAACATTTTAGGGTAAAAAAAGTACACTTTTAGTCCGAGAACAAGCGAAAAGAAACCACCTAATTTTGTCAACGTTTTTCTTTGGGCAACTCCGAACTTTACGCTGGATGTCATCATTCAACGAGGGCGATTTCCCATTAAGAAACGCTATATTTTAAAGAGTAGTATTTCGGAAGCAATTTGGTACTAAAATAAAGGCATGATTAAGTTTAATAATCTTTCCCGGACAAACGCCCAATGAGATACGCATTGACTTTTGAGCACTGAGGGAAGAGTACCCTAAGAAAAACGCTATAAGGTGTGACTACCCTTACGAAAAAAACATTCGAAACCAATCAAATTCAAATTGGGACCGTATTTGCACCAATTCGGATATGTTAGAGGCCAATTAGGGAACACTTGGAGATGAAATTTACAATTGGTACCAATCTGACCTCAATTGAAACCAACTGGTTATAATGAAAATTCCAATTGGAGTATGCGCAACACAATTGGAACTAATTCGATATGAAAAGGTCCCCAATTGGAGTAATAATGACCAATAGACTCATTTAAACCATTTCATACTTTTGCCTCAAATATAGTATCCCAATTGAGACCAGCAACCCGGAGGTGGGATCCAATCCCTTACGAAAAAATTAGGTGGTACCATTACATTACCTAGTGGTTCCATTTGGTTTCCTGGTCGTATTTAATGTGGTCCATATGGGACAACTATTAATTCAATGGGGTCTATGGTGTTCTAATGGGCACCATTGGTACCATTTGGAAATCAAATGGGTTCCAATGGTTCTTGAAGGAAGTCAACAGGCTCCGAATGGTTCCTGATGGAAGTTTTGAGGCTCAGAATGGTTTCTGATGGAAATTTCCAGACTGCGAATGGTATCAGTTAAAGTTTGTTTTTAAACCAAATGGGTTCTAATGGTTTCAATTGGAACTCAATGGGCTCCGACTGCGACTGGGTTTTCTTTAGGGTACCATTTGGAAACCTAATGGGCTCTAATCTGATTGTTATTGATTTCGGTTTTTATGGATTTAAATCACCTATTATATTTCAATGTAATTTTAATTGTCAATTTAGTGAAAATGCTAGCTACAGCCCTGGGTTAGTGATGGCCCACTGCCATACTTTTTCAGACATAATTGCTGCCAGTAAAATTAATTTATCCAACAAATACCCAACTTGTTTTTTTTTCTATTATAGTCTCCTCGGAATTGCTTTATCATCCAACTAAACTAACTGTAATAAAATTAGATAAAATTTCTCTTTAATATTTCCATGCAAATTCACCCGTCTTAAAGGTAAATGCAAACAGTAACCGATCGAATGCTCTCCCTAATTACATTTCTTGAATTGTCACAGTCATATTCATTACTGTAAACTGTAAACATATTATCTTATCGGCAAAGTGTGACTCAGTTCAATAACCACTTAACTATGATGTTATCATTATAATTGTGGTTCATTCGATACACTATGTAAAAAACAAATGGTTTCTATTGATTTTTTTAAGGGTAGTGTCATCTTCCTAAAATTTCCATTATGTACTTATGCAGGGTTCGTACAAAATTTCCGGAATTAAATTCCCTGACATTTCCAGGTTTTCCCCGACTAAATTGCCAAATTTCCCTGACCATTTTTGTAGAATAAATTTATGTTTTGAGGTAAAATCTTGAAAAATGTCAATTGTGTATTTTTAATACATTTTTCCAAAATTTATTTGCCGGGTTTGTTTTGGGGGTCATTTTAAATTTCCCTGACTATTCCCTGACCTTTTGGAAACATTTTCAAATTCCCTGACTTTTCCAGGTATTCCAGGTCGTGTACGAACCCTGTCCTGTTATGGTATTAGAGGATTCTGGCCTTTTACTGCTATTCTGTTCTGACGAATATTTTGATTACGAGTACAAACAGATAAGATTTTTTTAAAGAGTAACAGGCGGATTGTTAGTTTTAGTGTAAAAATTAAGTAAAAAAAAGACCATTACAAAGAAATATATTTTATATGACAAAGTGATTAAATATTCTTCGAAGGAAGCCCTAGGTGTTTTAAAAGAGTACACATCTAGTCCAAGAACTTGAAAATGGTTCATTAGGCTTCGTGCGTAGTTGAATTTTTTTTCATAATTATCGCCACCTACCGACCGAGTTTTAAATTGAATATACGAAAGCTGTCTGCTCGTTCCAAATAGATCTTTTTATAAAGTAACGTGGCCTTCTTGTTTAAATGTTGCTCAACTGTAAAAATAATCTCTTCGATGTGGCATGCACTTAAGTTGCGCCATCCCTAGATTTATTGATGAACTTTTATGCACAAACTAATATTAAAATTATATAATAACGCAGCGCAAAATTTTAAAATTAAAGGTAAAAAATTACAAAGGTAATATTAAAATTATATATTAAAGCAAAGTGAAATCCTAAAAAAAAATGGTTTGTCGTTAGGAGATTCGAATCCACGACGTGATAACAGCCACACGGTAAAAGCCAACGACACTAATCACACCCCCCCACACCCGGGACTGATAGGTTTTGAGCGATCTCAGCGCGCTCTAGAGCAATAAATGGAACATGTATTTATTGATTGGAGGGGATCCGAACACACAAATGGAATATGAAAAGTTCTCAAGCGCTCGAGAGCAGTGGAATAGAAAACGTGAATACCTAGTTTATTTTTCACTACTAGAGATTAGCCCCGAATTCGTGTCCGACCTCATTGATCTCACCGAGATATAGCGAGAAATAGAAATTACTTAGGAGATTCGATAGTTTTATGTTCGCACTGTTAAGAATCACACAAATGAGTACGTTGGAGCATGCAAAAAATAAAAAATAACTCCGAGAGCACTTAAGAACACGAGAGCGATCTTGGGGTGCTTGGGGACATAAAATGATACGCAAAAATTTATCGTACGTAAATGGAACACGAAATGCTGATCGGGGCGATCTCGATCAGTCAAATAGAACATGTTATTTGATTTCAGAGTTACTTACTTCAATAAATATATAGCTCGTCGGTTTCAAATCCTGGAAGAAATGATTTTTTCTTTAAAGCTTAACATTTCGCTACTCCAAAGAGAATCGAATAAATCATATATATTGGTTAAAACAGTCTTTATTACTGAAAATGTCACTAGAGAGGTTATGAAATTTGAATGAATAAATCTAATGGCTTGTCACAAATAATATAAATACTGTTACTTTTCAATGTTTTCCAATACTACTATTATTTTTAAGGAAACTCATTACATATATATCGCGATGGAGTTTGCGACACTTAACCCCTTTAGGTCTACTAAACACGATTATAAAAGTTATTTGCCAATAAAATTGGCGCATTCTACATGGCACACGAGAAATAATATTTACAAAAGTACTGAACTTCGTGAGTATACTGATGAATGATAATGAAAACTGGCCTTGTCTCGCAGCTTTCGGGAAAAAAAGACCAATAATATACACGGCTTCAGACGCATTTTAAGAATGGTCAAAAACTCCCGAGGACAGATCTTTTCTTTTAAATAGTTATTGGGAGCTTATTTATTTTACTTTAATTGCTAATTTGACTGTCTTGATAAAATCAGTTTAAAGAGGAATCGTCAAGCTCATCGGAATTGCGTTTTATTATTGGCGATTTAAAAGTAACGCAAAGCCCTAGCAAAGGTGAAAAATAAGTACATTTCTACGTAAAAATAAAACTTTCATAGCGTGCGAAATTAGACGTCATGGGCGAGACTGGTCGTCATTGTTACAGGCATAAATTGGCTGTCATTGGTGGGTTCGTCAACGTTTTAAAGGGGGGCATTTCTGTCATTCGGAGCTTAAGAAAATATACACACTAGACAGTTCCGCAATGAAAACCGCAAAAGTTTGACGCTTCCGCTTTAAGGGTATCGCGAAATCTTTTGCGACGAATACAATAACTGCGAGAAACGAGTGTAAATGTACAGAAGTTTTTAAAATTAAATAGAGGCTACCGGGTAAAAAAACGTACATCTCGAAATAATCTGCCTAAGTGACTTAAGGATATCGATAAGCCATATATTTGTTTAAAAAATAGTAATTTTTACAAGAATAAAAATGAAATGAATATTAACATATCGACGAGCATAGTGTGATCGCGTAAAATAGAATAAGTTAATCCTAGGGACTTTAGAACCAATAATGGCTTTTACAATACAAAATGCGATAATCGAATGTGAATTTGGGCTGTTTAAAATCCATATACAAAAGCGGTACAGCTACACACACAAAAAAAAAGGAATTTCCACAAAGGCCGTTGTCGCGATAAAAAAATGGAATGGCATTAAAAATATTTTCTTTTTTTTTCAAAGATTTACAGGATGTGGCCTAGCTTAGTTACACGAATGAATTTGAAATTCGTCCTTTTACAAATAAAAAACAATTAAGTTTTGGTTTTGGCATTCTAATTATTTAGTTTATGGGTTTGGCTGAAAGCCATAATTAAATAAATTATTGTGCCTGCACGCCCAAAGAGCGTTGCCTATAAAATAGTCCATGATTTTGGTTTGTCAAGCCTACAACAAATTCTCACGCGTTTCTAAAATTTTTAAATTAGTTATACACGAATCTCATGAACAAGAACAGTGTATAGTTTCATGGATTTTTGAACCATTAGAGATTTTAACCTCTGGTGGTAATGATTTCTAGAACCAGACATTGGTTTAACAGCGGGGAAGACTACCACACCACTGCTTATAAGAAACAGAATACAATGTAATTCATTCAGTACAAAGCGCTTCTGCGAGTGGGAGCTCAAATTGAAGACCCAATAGGAGTCCTCGAGCAATAACATTCGAGCACCGAGACGATCCACTTCGACGGATATCAGAGAGAAATGAGGCGGTCCCGATTAAAATCTACCCGGGCACGCTACTACCGGGGAAAATCTCCTTTACGACGAGCAAGACCAATTCTTTCCCAGTCACGTTCCGTCGAAGTGATAGTAGTATTTCAGTATATTAAAGATAGACAACTCTATAAAGAACACACTGATTTCTACTGAGATTTCAAGTTTTTACGTGGTTTCGTCCTTCCAGACAACAAAGTCGAAATGGGAAAAACGATGGAAGTCCAAACTAAAATGCTAAGACGGTTTGGCGGCTCGAGAAATCCAAGCCAACAACCTCGGAAGGTACTAATCGTTACCCGCTATTTTCATCAGGAATTTCTTAATGATAAGAACTAAAGATTAATATTTTATACATACCAGTATGATAGTACTCGGGCTGTTGGCCTGGTACGTTGCGATACTTAAATATTCGAGAACAGGCCGCTTGATGAAAAATTCCGTTCCAGGCTTGACAATCCAAAATCATAGACTAAGAGCAGTTTCGTGGTGCAATTTCTTGAGCCGCCTGTCGCCTAAAGCAAAACCCACTGCTAAACCAATGTGCGGGACTAGCTTACGAGTCAATGAAGACGCATTGACAGTTTTCACCATAAAGCCCACGTATTAATTATACATTTCAGGCAGACCCTTAAGAATAGTTAAGCTTATACCATATCTGGGGGGCTTCCAACGACGCCCGTCTATTTAATATTCAATTAAAAAGAACCACCGCGATATTGCGCGAAATCTATCAACTATTTCGACGTAATATCGTTACACGACACCTAAATGACACTGATGGAGGGAAGAAAGCAAACACGTTTTCAAATCATTACGGAGCGCGATGATAACGTAAAAAAACGCGCGAATAGTGAACTGTTTATAGGGTCGCTTTGTAAAAGGTAAAAAAACCGCGTTCGTCGGCGCTGGCGAGAATTTTGCCGTTGTCGTGGTTGGTGAGGTGCGACTTGAGGAAGGCTTTCCTCTTGAAGGAAGCGCCGCAAACCTCGCACTTGTACGGTTTCTCCCCGGAATGGATCATGACGTGAGACTTAAGCTTATCTTTCCGTTTGAAGGCCGCTCCACAAACTTCGCATTTAAAAGGCTTAACATCACTGTGAATAATGACGTGACTCTTAAGCTTATCTTTTCGCTTGAAAGCGGAACCACAAAGCTCGCATTTGAAAGGCTTAACGTCAGAATGAATTATTAAATGTGATTTAAGCTTATCCTTGCGTTTGAAAGTGGCTCCGCACAGTTCGCATTTGAACGGTCTCTCGAATGCGTGAACGATATGGTGTCTTTGTAAGTGGTCTTTCCGCTTGAAAGCCGAACCGCAAATCTCGCAGCGAAACGGTTTCTCGTTAGTGTGAATTTTGGCATGCTTGCTCAAGTGGTCTTTCCGCTTGAAGGCGGAACCGCATTGGGCGCACTGGAACGGCTTCTCGTCGCCGTGGATGATCGAGTGCGATTTCAGTTTGTCCTTTCTCTTGAAACAGGCCGAACAAACTTCGCATTTGAAAGGCTTGTCGGCGGGTGGGGGAGGGTTAGTGGCCACGTGGTTTTCCAACGGAGGGCGATTGCCGCCGAAAGGGACGGCAAAATGCTCGCATTGGAAGTGAGAATCGCTCGTGTATTTGCATAGTTGGTGATACTTTAACGGATCCATTTAGAGCGGCGTTCTTCGTTTCTACTTTATCGCCAAGTCGGAGAACACCGTACCCATTTTTTCAAGAGAAACAAAGAAAGAAATGCCAGTTCAATTTTGAGTTCGTACGTTTTTGAATGTGTTGCGGGATTCGTGGAGGAAGAACAGAGCTTCAAACAGTTTTCTTTAAGTTCGAAATCTATAAGAAAAACAATTAACATTGCAATTGAAAAATACTGAACAAATTACTAATTATAAAGAACTAAAATTCGTAAGTTTAAACAAAAAAGTTTAGTGGGATTATTAACCCCACGGAAGAAAGTAATAAAGACTAAACAAATTGGAAGGACTTAAAAGTATTTTACAATATAAAAATTTTGAAAAAAGGAACACCAATGTAAAAAAGGTCTTTATTTTAATTAAATTAATTAGCTGATTTTTTAATTATTAGATCCCAATAACTATTATATAACTATAAGTTATACTGTTATAACCAAAATGTATTTTTTTATACTTAGGGAGAATGATTATGGGGAGACGATTTGTAGCGTTGATTCCAATCCACCTCACGGTCTTCCCCCTAAAAAAAACTAAATCAGCGCGGTATCTCATTGGCTCCCTAAAACTGACGTCTTCCGACGCGATTGAAGCGCAAGCCGGTGACAGTTTCCCTTCCCCCCTCTTGTGCTAGAGGAAAACTAGGCCATGATGCCCGAGGATTGTCTCAACATTATCATTCTCCCGGCCCGTAGCCCGGATTTTTCAGTTGAGGGGGCCCGACCATGGATTAAACACTAAAGGATGTTCCACGAGCTAAGATTTCAATGCCGAGTTCGCGTTGGCTTGGTCGTAACGTGTTTCCTCCCCCCGCGCTTAACTCCCCTAGGGGCACCGGATATGATTTTGTAGCGCCATCTCGTATTTTTTTAAATAATTTCGCGGGTTTTTGGAACTTCGGGATTTTCGTCTGCTCTTTTATTTCAAAATTATAGCCACATGGATCAAAACACGCTTCTTTTATCAATCTTCAATTTCGTTTAAAATTACAAATAGTAAATAGTGAAAAGGTTGAATCTGCAATGCTTCAAATCCTAAAATAAAGATCTTCGGTAAGTATATAAACGAAGTATCATTGCACTCCCGTTTGTTTGCCCCTGGATAGAAAACAATTTCCGGTTTGCGAGCTCACTCCGCTAGGTGGCAAGGTTACAGAGTATTTTTGCGTTTTTTCGCTCGTGGAACATCCTTTAGTGTTAAATCCATGGCCCGTCAAATTACTAAGGGGGGCACCCTTAAAAATCAATTTCTTTCCTAAGGCCCACGAGGCTACGACTACTTTCAAATGATCTTATAGGTCCACACGGGCCACCCTGGCGTTTGACATTGTAACATGTGGTTTAAAAAGATATAAATAAAATTTATATAAAAGCTAAATCGAATTAATTTAATTAAAATAAAATAAAATAAACTAAAGAGTTTTTAAATATTAGATCTCAATAACAATTATATAATTATAAATTATACTGTTATAACCCAAATACTTAGGGAGAATGATTATGTTGAGACGTTTTGAAGCCAACGGTGACTGATTTTTCGGAGGTCAAGTGAAGGAAGTGGGTAATCGCTTAGTTACAATATCGTCCATCGGAAAACTGTCTCAAATCGAATCTACGGCACGGAGTTCTATATAATCCTTCCCCACAGAAAGCCGCCAAGATTACACGAAGAAAGGCGTGGATTTTCCGGGAATCACGAGGCTAACAGGGTACGGTCCATATATTATCTGTTCAGCTAAATTTGCGAAACATTATTTTTAAATATATTCTGGCTATTATGTATCGATACGTCTTAGCTTCGGGCATTTTGTTACTTCAAGAGCCTAAGGGCTGGTGGCTTTACGGTGCCAAAGCTTTCTTGTCTAATTGTGTTGTTCTCCCGATACCTGGGTTTTTTCGTGCAAATAGTCGATAATGTTTTGTCGCGGAACTTCATATTCCCACCATTGAGTTGGGAATATTAATCTAGAGATCAAATCAAATCTGCTCCCCGCGAAACAAGTTTTTGAAAATTACGAATGTGCCGTCTCCTCTAAAATGACGAGAAAACGTTATCATATGACCCGTGGCGCCATCCATTATTTAAAAAAAAAATGCCGGAAAACGCGTCTTATTTGAACGAACCATTGAGAAATAGACGGCGCCACGGGTAGAATGATAAAGTTTTCTCGTCATTTGGGAGCAGATGGCAGTATTCTTATTTTTTAAAAACTTGTTTCGCGAAATACTGAAATCCTACGTTTTGATTGGACCTCTAGATTAATATTCCTACCGAACTCGTTGGGTTGCAGTTTTTTATTTTTTTATTTAATATTGTTCAAGTACTGCTGTATTTTGCTATTTGCCAGGGTCAACACGGAATTACCGTGGTAATAGGCGGTTTTTCAGATAGTAACTTCATAAGTAACACAATTGGCAAAAATTACCACCAAACTGATTTTCAATCAAGGTTTAGTTTAACACAGGGCACCGTAGTGTCTAAAATAAAATTGGAAATATACTACTACCAAGCAGGTTTGTCTTTTATCAAGAATGATTCCTACTGTCGGGAGAATGACTATGAAGAGACGATCCGCGGGCATCGGTCTAATTTACCACCGCCATGAGAGGGGGGGGGGGGGAGGAAAAACGTCACGGCCGTGCGCTGCAATCGCGTCGGGAGAGCTTAGTTTTGGGGAACCAATGAGATACCGGGCTGATTTGATTAGTGCTAGGGGATTGTGAGTAACGCTTTAAATTGTCTCAACATAGTCATTATTCCTAAGTATAAATAAGTACATTGTTTATTGATTCGCTGGCAACCTGAGAGCAAAAATCAACGAAGTCGACCTATGGGATTTGAAATAAAAAAATATATATAATTCTTGGTATAATTCGCGAGCGCACTCTTTCAGAAGCGGGCCTAAATAGTGAGAGGGAGCGTATTTACATAGGCTAGATAACAATGGGAAGAATTTTGTGTTAAGATTGAAGGAATGAGGATCAATGAAGAAACTAGTGGCGTGTCCAAGCTAGAGGATGGCATGTGTTTTTCGATATAAAAACACGCGTCGTCAAGTCTACCATGGTAATAGATTCTCGTTGTCAAGCCTACCATGGTAATAGATTCTCGTTGTCAAGCCTACCATGGTAATAGATACTCGTGGTCAAGCCTACCATGGTAATAGATACTCGTTGCCAAGCCTACCATGGTAATAGATACTAGTGGTCAAGCCTACCATGGTAACAGATACTCGTTGCCAAGCCTACCATGGTAATAGATACTCGTTGCCAAGCCTACCATGGTAATAGATACTCGTGGTCAAGCCTACCATGGTGAAAAATACTCGTTGTCAAGACAAACATGGTGATAGATACTCGTTGTCAAGACTACCATGGTGATAGATACTCGTTGTCAAGACTACCATGGTGATAGATACTCGTTGTCAAGACTACCATGGTGATAGATACTCGTTGTCAAGACTACCATGGTGATAGATACTCGTTGTCAAGACTACCATGGTGATAGATACTCGTTGTCAAGACTACCATGGTGATAGATACTCGTTGTCAAGACTACCATGGTGATAGATACTCGTTGTCAAGACTACCATGGTGAAAAATACTCGTTGTCAAGACTACCATGGTGATAAATACTCGTTGTCAAGACTACCATGGTGATAAATACTCGTTGTCAAGGCAACGAATAGAGTAATCAGGCGCCATCTGCTTAGAAGACCTCTATCTCGGTGACACCACTAGTTGCGAAATGTTTTTATTAAATACTCATTACGTTTTTGGCTCTGAAGCTAGAAATGGTTTTCATACCGCCCTCAAAATTACTCCTAGAGAAAACTCTTCACCCATTACTACTCTTGTATACCTGCTTGAGCACACCGGTTAACCCCGAGCTAGAAAACGGGTATGCGAAACTTAGCTTAATCCGTCTGTGAAAAAAAAACCTATGTTAATATGTTTCCACGACGAGCTCTCTAGCTCTGGCTTAGCCTGGCAATTTATCAACGCCGTAAACCAAAATATTCTGAAGTTCCCGCCGAATTAGTGCTGACTCTTACTAGATAAAATATCCGTACAAGGGGATACCGTGTAAAATTATTACAGCAGGATTTAATACGTTTTATGCGCCAATTGCCTATTTCTGTGGATGCCAGACCGAAATCGCGAAAATGGGAAAAATCCGAATAGAAACGTGAAAGCACTGAAACAGTTTCACGATAGCGCCGCCGACATTCCCGAAACAGTAGTAAAATTGCGCTACTGCCAAGTACCAAGCCGATAATTAAGAAGTGCTTTGCTTGGGTTTACAAAATATACCTAATTTTCTAATAGACCTAATGTAATTAAAAATTCATTTTTAATACTATTTTTAAGTAGGTTCCAAATATTAATCAATTATCTCTTTATCTTCATCAAATTCGGCATACGCCGCCGATACGTTCTACCTTTGAGCCGCAATCAGTTTAATTTTTATCGGCGTTGGCGTAACGTTACGTTTTTAATTCGGATGCCTAAGCCTCGGTTTGAGTCGAATCATCAAATTTAAATGATATTTAAAACATTGATAATTGATAATATAAGATCGTTCAATATATAAAGAATTCTTATTATCTAAAGAGAACACAAATACAAATAATCAACACTTAGCTTCTTAATAATTCAGTAGTATGAAAACCGACAAATGAGTAACAGGCAAGCTCATGTATGAAATGAAATATATTTACATGAATAAACTTGAAAAAAATCATTTTCTTTTTTCCTTCCTCCACTTGTTAAGAAAATAAATTAAACAAAATATTGTATTTAACTGTAATCATCAATGTGAGGTTAGAAAAGCAAGAAGCTACGCAGACAGTATTTTAAGAATCCTACAACCACACTGACCAAACACGCCAGAGCGGCCCGACATTATTTTCCAGTGACAGCATTAACGTAAACTGGCAAGGCTGCTTTTCGAAAATTGAAAATTGCTCCAAGTTCACATAAAATGGGCAATTATTTTATTATTATATTAGCCATGCCGCAATAAGACAGTTAAGTTAATCGAAATTGAACCAATGCCACAAAACTACCAATACTAACCTTAATGTGACCACATGGTACCGAATTTCTTACAGGGATTTATCAGTTTTTCGAAGTTTGGAATGAAAACGCTTAAGCGCCAAGACTTTAGGCCACGGAATCTCTACGCACAGGAATTTTCGATACGGGTTGTTTAGTCGCTAAGGTCTTTAGGTACGATTTCATTTAGCATACTATGATTTGATGATTTGACCTATCAGAATAGTGGTTCTGGGTCTCCTCAGAGCTGGTTATTAGAGGGGGAGGGCACTGTAAAGTGGATGGGGGGGGGGGGCAAGCTGCCACTTAACTAACTTCAAAAGGTAAATTATTCTGGCATCCAGATGTGTGGCACCAAAATATCACCTAACATTCAGAGTTACATAGTTAGACATTTCACCCAGAATGGATTTATTTTTTCGTCCATGTCCCCGTGTGGACACCAATAATCTTGGAAAACCGTTGTCATATTTGAGCTATCGCCTTCCTTTGGCAATATTCAATTTCAGTGCAGCTCGTGACGAGATTTGCATTAATTTGAATCATTTCGCCGTGCTACATACACTAAAAATTTGTATACCCCCTTACCGAAAATTAATAAATACCACGGCCCCCTGCACGCGCTGCTAGTGGGCGGTGACTAAACAGACGGCCACTTTTTATTTCATTGGTAGTCTTGACAACATGTATTTATTTCGTTAGTAGTCTACTTAAAGGACCTCTAGCTTGGCCCCGACACTAGAAGGGAAAGTGGAATCCCCCATTTGATAAAACATGGATATCGCCAAAATTACGGCCATTACCAGGGCCGGACTGGCTAGTAGTTGGCCCCACCGGCTATGCAATCGTGTTGACCCCATTTCTCATTAATGCCACATTTAACCTCTTTGGCCCCGATCTGACTGGCGATCGCCGGTTAGCCGCCCGGGCCAGGCCATTACTTATCTATCGTTGGAAATCGGCGAGCCAACAGAAATGGCCAAACTAGTATGCGTTAAAAAAAAAGAGTTAAGATTGATTTGTTTATTTTTCGGCCACGCACATTAAGCACTTGTTGATTATACCCGATAGAGGGCTCACGACGTTGGTGTATTGTTGAAACATTGGGAGTTTAACGGAAGCGGTGGGTTTAAATAATCCAAGCATAAGTGGAAGTCACATCAAATTTTAGGATTGGATTAATGGAACACTTAAAATTTACAAAATGTTAAAACTATTCATCTGCCTAAAGTTGTGGGTGACTACAGAACTTAAAATTTCATTCATACTGCTCCGCGAAAATATCACAAAATTAGGCCAAAAACCACACATAAACGAAAAGTGCCAATTTCTTCTGGTAGACGTGTAGCAAAGAATCCCAATTTATTTAATAAACATTCAGAGTGCCCAATTTATTTAATTGGTCCAAAATTATCCTACAATCCCAAGTCATAGTTTGTTATCAAATCAATCAGAATACACTGTCTCCAACATCATTGAACTCGCTTCGATCGTAAGAAAAGGGATCATGAATATTTAAACACTATTCGCAAGCTGAAAATTAACATGCAAAAAAAAGTGAAAATAATATGGAACATAACAAAAAAAAAACGCATCTACCTACATACTTCGCAATTGACAAATTGGTTTCGAGCAATATAGAACAATCAAATCAATGGAACACCGAAGTGATCGACAATTTAACCCGGCCAGCTGAATTAAAGGCTTGGGCCTAGGGTATTAGCCTAGCCTATAGCTAGCAGCTTTGAAACTGGGGACATCTTGATTACTTAAGAGTGGGAAAATGCTATAAGCTTTGAATCAAATAACTTACCCTTAGTACTGGACGAATTAATATAGGGATATTTACGTGTCACTGAATTCGTTAACAAACGCGAAAACTCTTCTTTCTATACCTTTATCGGGGAAAATAGGCATAACAGCAGCTGTGCAAGTGCAAAAGTATCAGAAGGAGCAGCCATGTTTAAAAAACCATAGATGCTAATTCTAATTATTAAACAATGCCACTCCTTGTGATACTTTCGCACACATGCAGAGTGAGTTACATATTTTTCAGTTGAGAGGGATCATGTGATTTTCATTTATAAGAGGAATACAAATTTCCCTATATAAATTAGTACAAGGTATAAAAGTAACCTAACTTAACCTCAACCTTACCTAAACTTAAATTTAACATAACTTAACATAAATAAAAATGCAAAAAACTGCCTAGAATTGTAAACTGTTACTACGTTCAGTCACTTCTTCTGGCAGTGCTTAGTTCATACCTTATGTTCTCTCAAAGGTGTTTTTACTAAGAACTCACTCGCTTTCCCCTTTTATGGAGTGTGAAACTGAATATATTTTGTATCAATATTTTAAAAATTTAGTTTTACTGAACATTTCTTATCAGACTACACAAGCCTTAAAACTATAAAACTTTTTAATTTAAGAATAAAATAAGTTGTTACTAGTTAATCTTCTAAACTGCACTTTTGTAAAAAGTGAAAAAACCACAAGTTTCATTGTTTGCAAGTGGTTTCGTATTCGCGTGATGTGATTTCAGATTTTTTTTTCGTTGAGACTTGAATAGGCCTCCATGATCATGAATTTTACAATGCTTTTGCAAATGATCTTTTCGCTTGAAAGCAGATCCACAGCTTTCACATTTAAATGGTTTCTCATGATCATGAATTTTGCAATGTTTTTGCAAATGATCTTTTCGTTTGAAGGCAGAACCGCATAGTTCACATTTAAATGGCTTCTCATGATCATGAATTTTGCAATGTTTTTGTAAATGGTCTTTCCGTTTGAAAGCAGAACTGCACAATTCACATTTAAATGGTTTTTCATTCGAATGTATTCGAACATGTTTTTTTAAGTGATCCTTCCTTTTAAATGCAGACCCACATAGTTCACATTTAAATGGTTTCTCCGTACCATGTACTAACATGTGTGATTTTAGCCTATCTTTTCTTTTGAAGGCCACAGTACAAATTTCACATTTAAATGGTTTATCATCCGTGTTAGTCATAATCCGATTATTTAGTAAATCATTTTTATAAGATCCATCAGCTGCATCAAGGTGTTTGTAAGGTTTTTCTTCTGGATGAATTACAAACTGATTTTTAAGATAGCATTTTTGGTTAAATTGAGGTGGAAAATGTTCACATTGAAAATGGTTTTCAGTTGGGTTATATTTACATAATTCAAGATACTTAAGAGATTCCATAATGTTAGAAACAGACCACAGCTAAGCATTGAGATAACTCTATCAAAAATTGTTAAAACATTTTTACCTCTAGGTCAAAATTTTATCATAAAAAAAATCCGAACAATATATTCAAACAAAAGTATTCTAAGAAGGTCCCAAATTTATTATATGACACGAAAAAAGATGAATATTTACATATGGAATTCACCATAATAATATAAATAAGAAAGGTAAAGATAACTTTAGATTTAGAGGATGCATCAGGAATAATAAACAGTTGATCAGCGTTGCCAGACTTGAAAAACGAAATTATTGTATTCTTGCTTAAAAATTATTGATTCTTGGGATAAATTATTGCAATTCTCACACGGGCAATTTTAGCGTTAGCCGCGCGAAATTCAAAAATAAAATAGTGTAAATATTGAAATTTGAACTATCTACGTTATACTTATTTTACACTATAACACTGAAGTATAAGTATTGCAAAATTTATTGCACATATTTAAAAAATTACAAATTTAAATTTTTAAAATAGGAATACGAGTCTTAGAATAAAATATCTCTACAGAATCAGATTCTTCAGACAATAATTCCACTGAAAATATTAATTTGTTTTAAGAAAGAGTTTCAATACCAATTCCAAAATGAAAACTTACCGTTATTAGAAGTCGCCATTCTTTTTAGAAAATAATAATTGGTATAATGTTACCCATGTATCCCAAAACTGCTTTCAACGTGATTCTCAACCACTAACCTAAGATTACTAGAAAGGTTTAAAGGTTTATTTGTGCCATACATAGTACACCCTTTAGGATGAGGGCGGCTCCTTAAAGGAGCGCAGCATTAACAATAAAATTATTACAAAAAGTACTGTATACCGAATGAAAGAAGTTACTTAAGTTAATATCACAGTGGAATGGAGAGGAAAGTAAATACAATAGAAATAAAATTAAAAAAAAATTACAATTAAAATAAAAAATGGAAAAAGACTTATGTTATCATGAATCCAACAAAACAAAAATAATTTTATTAGATTTAGGTAGGAGAAAGAGGGGGGGGGGGGGACAGAACCCGAGGCCGTGGCGGCATTATGGACTGTTTCATTTGCTTTGCGTATGTCTTGCATTTTGGCTCTCCATACATATAGGATGGACGTGGATGGATGGTGGGCTCCAATTCACACCTTCTACTAAGCCTAGAGCCTCATCTATGGGTCGATACATATTTTTCTCTCGCCAATCAGTGGATATACCTTCCACCACAGTGTTCGGGCAATTGAAGATGACATGTTCTAACGTCTCTTCCGGGAAACCGCATAATAAGCAGGCAGCCGATGACCCGTCCAGTTCCTGGCGTCTAGTCCCCACAAGGATTGAGCCCGTACGGGCTTGAAACAGAAGCCCGCTACAAAAACTGCCATTGTAGCATGTAGACTTGTCCAAACATAGAGGAAGCAACTACTATCATGGAGAAGAAAAGCAGGCGCGCGAACAGTGGCCCAATACACCTTTGTGCCTAGTAGAGTGTCGCTACCTTTTAATGAATGGAACAACTATAACTTTATAAAAATTCCGTAATGACTGTCTTAAAATAGGAGTCGCTAAAAGCCTACGAACCAGGCTGAACGCCTGCCGCCTCTAGCGGATTTTCGTGCCTCACTTCGAACAATCGGCTTGTGCTAGAGGTATCGTAGTTTCTTTCTCCATTGTCCAAAGAACTCCAAACCCAATGACAAGTGATAAGCAGATAACGATAGGATTTGGCGCGGTACATAGAATATCGATGGGCGCACTGAACATGGGAACTGAGACCAGGGTGGGAAATAAGGATTCTTTTGAAAGTGAACATGTTACCATAGTCTATGGGCGAGGCCCGGGCTTACGGCCGAAGCCGAAGTTCTCCGAACTGCCATAACCAAATAAAAAACTGACGAGACTGGAAAAAACCATCTTAAACTAAAATTATTGAAATTATGGTACACAACTTTAAAATTTTGTAAATAAGCGTACAATATTGTACAAGCCTAAAATTATGGTACGACCAAAATTTTGGGCTAAAATTATTGTTTTGTACAATAATTATGGTACGTCTGGCAACGCTGCAGTTGATGTTTGAACTAAACTAAAAAAAAGTACTAATCACAGTGCTGCCAGGATAAAAATAATAATACTCAATATTTTATGCTAGTGATTATACTAATAAAAAAGTAGCATAAGTATTATGATACTTTTGTAATACTAAGGCAATAAAGGATCGGCTGGGCCATCTGAATACGTTCCAATTACGAAGAAATGTGTGTTTTTCTTTTCATTTTAGTTTAATTTTGAATGAATTTACTTCTTAGCTATTTCAGTTTACATAGAGCCACGAAGCCATCAAACCAAGAAGTTTCATAAACTGCTGGATTTTTATCTGTAGACGCGTTGGGATAAATCGAGGGGCTGATCACTCCACGTAATCGGTGTACAGAGCCGTACCTTTGACTGTACTAATGGGATTACGCGTAATCTTTCAAGTCCCTGCCTTTGGAAGTGCTAATGTAAACGTAATCCGGTGTACAGACTTTCTAAGAGTGGTTAACCCATAGACATAATAAAGAAATAGACACCTTACGCGGAGTTTGATTTGCCAAAAATATACGGGAGCGATAACTAGCAGACAACCGGTATTTGTTCCGTATTCCTGTGGTACCACGTTTAAGTGACGCCTGTCGATTAGGCGAGAAAATACAAAATCATCACGTGACACGTCACACATGTTCGTGTTTGTAATCTTTTAGGTACTCTGACCTGATTCGCGAATATTTTGGCTGTGAGAATTTAAAATAAGGTAAATTTGTATTATAATTTTTAAATAAGTCAATTAATTCTTTCAAAACCCAAATAAAAAGCAGCAGATGATCTTATAATTAAAAACACAAAATTCTAATTGCGAAATGATATTTTGTCAAAGGCTTAAGTAACTATCCGGTTTGTTGTGGTTAAACTGGTTATGGCTTGTTATGGGAATATTCTGAGATTCTAAATTGTATACAGAAGTAAATGGAATTTTGTTGAAAAGGATGATTCTACCTTGGATTAATAATGATTCTACTAAAGGTATGTAGCTATTGTCCTTGAAATAAAATTAGCTTTGACAATTTAAGTCTGATGGCTTGACCCTTCATTTCTAGATTTTTGTCCTTCGCTAATTGTGGAGTCTGAGCTTGCAATATAAATTAATAACTTTCTAAATGATGATGTTCGATTCCAACTTCAGCATCAAACATGTTCGTGGTGATCTGGTAAGATGTCCATGCCAACAATATTTCGTAATACAGCAAGTTCTAGTTCTTAGACTACATTTCTTTTATAGAGAGAGGAATATCTCTTCATAACAACTAAACAAAATTGGCTAAAAACCAAGGAGATCTTACTCAAATTATAATAACATAATTAAACCTACACGAAATGATCCTTGTTCAAAATTTAAAGGTGAGAAGTTAGCATCACCGGTTTTTTCTATTTCACTTTCAACTGGATGTAATTTCTTTAAATTAAATAAAAAAATTATTTTGACTATTTTTACTCATTTTAATTCTATGGAAACCAAACCAGAGTTGGAATGGCTTTTGGTGTGGCCCACCTTTTGCCATTTACAATTTGTATATCCCGTTCTAAAAAGTGATCATTACAAATTAAATCATGATTTGAATGTGTCGCGATTTACAGCAATTGTCCATTGAGAAAGTATTGTAGGTTTAGATAAGGGAAACCTATAGTTATATAAATATTTTAAATAAGAATGAATATTCATTGAAATAATATGATAGTTTAATCCTACTTATAAAGCGCCACTAAACTTAAGTGGCGCTTTGGACTAGGCGCCCACTGGCTCTCTGTTTCGTATCCGTCCTGCCTTCCACAAGGCATTGTCTCCGTTACGAAGCACAGGCTTGTGGAAGCCAGGACAGAGACGTTACGAGGAGTAATGAGCGCTTGGCCTAGGCCATGTAGTACCTAACGCTTAGGAATATTTATCCGGTTTAAAATCAGATGCAAAAACTTTAGGGGTGAATTTGATAAACGGGTAGTACTTTTATGTTAGCTAACATGTTTCATAATTCGTTTTGGTGATTTTTTTATTAAAAAGTTATAGAAAAAGTGTTTTCTACTAAAAATCTTGTTTTTATTTGGTAAAAAAGGTTAATTTAGTGTTTTTATGCATTGCAATAACAAGTAAAACAATACCGGAAAAGGTTTCATTCCATAAGTAGGATTAAATTATCATATTATTTTGATGAATATTTATTCTTATTTAAAATCTTTTTATAACGTAACCTACAATACTTTCTCAATGGACAATTGCTGTAAATCGCGACACATTCAAATAATGATTTAATTTGTAATGATCACTTTTTAGAACGGGATATACAAATTGTAAATGGCAAAAGGTGGGTCACACTAAAAGCCATTCCAACTCTGGTTTGGTTTCCATAGAATTAAAATGAGTAAAAATAGTCAAAATAATTTTTTTATTTAATTTAAAGAAATTACATCCAGTTGAAAGTGAAATAGAAAAAAACCGGTGATGCTAACTTCTCACCTTTAAATTTTGACCAAGGATCATTTCGTGTAGGTTTAATTATGTTATTAAAATTTGAGTAAGATCTCCTTGGTTTTTAGCCAATTTTGTTTAGTTGTTATGAAGAGATATTCCTCTCTCTATAAAAGAAATGTAGTCTAAGAACTAGAACTTGCTGTATTACGAAATATTGTTGGCATGGACATCTTACCAGATCACCACGAACATGTTTGATGCTGAAGTTGGAATCGAACATCATCATTAAGAAAGTTATTAATTTATATTGCAAGCTCAGACTCCACAAATTAGCGAAGGGCAAAAATCTAGAAATGAAGGGTCAAGCCATCAGACTTAAATTGTCAAAGCTAATTTTATTTCAAGGACAATAGCTACATACCTTTAGTAGAATCATTATTAATCCAAGGTAGAATCATCCTTTTCATCAAAATTCCATTTACTTTTGTTTACAATTTAGAATCTCAGAATATTCCCATAACAAGCCATAACCACAACAAACCGGATAGATACTTAAGCCTTTGACAAAATATCATTTCGCAATTAGAATGTTTTGGTTTTTAATTATAAGATCATCTGCTGCTTTTTATTTGGGTTTTGAAAGAATTAAATGACTTATTTAAAAATTATAATAAAAATTTACCTTATTTTAAATTCTCACAGCCAAAATATTCGCGAATCACGTCAGAGTACCTAAAAGATTACAAACACGAACATGTGTGACGTGTCACGTGATGATTTTTTATTTTCTCGCCTAATCGACAGGCGTCGCTTAAACGTGGTACCACAGGAATACGGAACAAATACCGGTTGTCTGCTAGTTATCGCTCCCGTATTTACCCCCCGTAGAATCTTGGGTCTATTTCTTTATTATGTCTATGGGTTAACCCCTCGGGATAAATCAATATATTTTTAAGTAATAATTAAATTATGTATTAGGAACTTGATGGCCTATCTCGTCAATTCAAAGATAATATAACTACGTACCCTAGATTGGAAATCAAGCTCCTTGAACGTAACGCGGGCTCTTACTGAGTTCCCGGCGGAAGTCGGGAAAAATGGCCTCCATGGAGCTGGCAGGGCTACCGACATATAGTTAAAACGTAAAAATGCGCCGTTGTTTTTGACTCACGGTTTTCACAATAATGGATCATGCCTGTAGCTCTAAAAATGTTTCTAAACGAAAGAAAACTAAAGGTGAGTAATATAATCTTGGGTTATCTCTTGAAATTCCTTATTTCCCACCCTGCTATGGAGCCCGATTTTTCCGAACTTCCGGCGCGAACTCAGTAAGAGCCATAGATATAGGAAACGTATATAAAGGTCTAGATAAATTATTTCAAAGGGAGTGAATACGGAGGTGACAGCTAGCAGAAACGCGTAATTTCTGCAGGCTATCCGTATAAGGCGCTATCTATCGGTAAGAAAGCTAATGCTATCGTAGCGAGAGCCATTGTCTCCTGCTTAAAAATTATACTAAAAGTCACCAACAGATGGTGTCTAAAGACTACGGCCTGCGGAAAGGTCAAGCACTTTGTACTAAAATGATAAGAGAGCTCGAGCTCTTGGTCACGTGTCTTCCTCGGTGTCTGCTAGGTGTCAATTCCGTATTTTATGTTAGGCTTAGACGACCCGAAATTTATCTAGACCTTTATATACATTTCTTATATCTATGGTAATAGCCTCAAGAGAAAACGCGCTATCGAGAAACGCCGTGATTTCGAATCTAAGGTACGTAGTTATATATTATCTTTGGTCAATTGGAGCCAAAACAAATAATCAGAAACCGGTATTACCATCTAAAATCAGAAATCATAACTAAACTGTCTAAAAATTTAAAAAGCGATCGAAATTTAAAAACAACATAGCTGCTGCCGTTGCCAACCATCTAATTTGCGTCTACTGCATCCAATTCTGATATAAATAATGTCAAACCATACAAACCTAGATGGGTATACACGGCTAATAATAATAATAATAATAATCAGCTAGGCTAATACCCAAGGCACCAGCTTAGGCCTAAGTCATCGAGCGACTTTTAAAGCCTTTAATTCAGGTGGCCGGGTTACAATGCGTAGGAAGGTGGTGGCAAAGATAATTTAAACTCGTACCCTAGATTCGAAATCACTCTCTCGCGCGTTGCCGATAGCGTTTACCCACTTCCCGCCGGAACTCAGAAAAAATTCGTTCCATGGTTTGCGGCTTACCGCAACCACGGCCAACTTCAATCACGCGCTACCGCGCTATAAAGATCGTGATCGAAGTTGGCCGTGCTGCAACCGATGGAGCCCGATTTTTCTGAGGTCACATGCCGGAAAAGGGTAAACGCTTTGTAACAAAATTGTCAATGTGAAAGCTCTCAGTATTCGAATCTAGGGTACGAGTTTAAATAATCTTTGGTGGTGGCAAGCCCTGCAAGCCAACAGCTCCCTACACTAACTATTGCCGTTAACCTCAACAAGTTTTTATGGACGGGGAAACCGAAGAGCTCGGGGGGAAACCCCTTAAACCAGTGGGGAGAGAACTTTCAAACTCAACGCAGAAGAAGTTGTTCCGAGTTTTCACCCAGTGCCACAAGCTGGGATCGAACCCAGCTCCTCTTGCTGCGAGGCGAAAGTGCTAACCTCTCCGCCAGCCCCCTGCTTCGATAAATCATACCAAACCACAAATGTTCCTGTAAATCACTAAAGTGGTTGTTGAGAAGTAGAATTTCCAACACAAACGCTACTTAAATATTTTCGAGGGGAATTCTATTAGTTTTTCCTAATCGTTGTATTCGTAAATTTTATTTCATAAATAATGATACTTGCATTTTTATATTATTTTTGCATCGTTTTCTTATATTAAAGAAAAAACGTTATGACTTTTTAATTTGTCTGAAGCAGACGCTGGATCATAGCAGATATACTAAATACGCTGTGGAAATAAAAAGCACACGGCACTCAAGGTTACTAGAGACATACGCTAATATGCGCGGCATTAGCGGTCGTTGTTAAAGGGCAACGCAAGCTCTGTGGCAAAATAAAGAAAAAGTAACGTGCTTTTTAACCCCCTACACCCCCCCCTCAGTACTGGTGAGACCACGCAGAGCTTACCGTAAATTTCGCACTTTGCATACATATTCACACAAATGCCAGCTCACTTGCGTTGCCCTTTAACAGAGACGCAGTATAAAATAAAATATTTCCACTCTCGCCGCGAGGTAAGAATTGACCAATTTAAAAATTACGTTTTTGAGCGTGACAGTACCTTTACGTTGTGGGGTACAGCCGGCATATTTACCTGCTTTTATACCCTAACATGGCGGCGTATTATCACGCTCAAAATTTATTTTAAGATCCACCAATTGGCGTTGCCATAGTTTACTCGATAAAGCCACATAGCGTATCAAAGGCCTTGCTTAAATCGAGGTAAATCACGTCAACTGGTTTCCCATCGTCAAGCCAGGCAGTCCAGTCGTTGATCGCTTGGAGAAGGTTGGAAGTGCAAGAGTGCTTGGCCCTGAACCCATGCAGAAACGGGTGCAGGAAGTCCGTATCATCTAGATGTTTTCGTAGCGGTTTATCAGCCAGTTTCTCACTAATTCGGGCGACATATCACGTGTTAGCAATGGGTCTGAAGTTATTAGGACCATTATGGGCTCCCCCCTTGTGGATAGGGGTGATGAAACAAGGACCCACGCGAGCAGCTGTCTTGAGATGGGGTGGGAGGGGGGTTGGGGCTACGCGTGCTGACACAAAGTGATGATTTAGGACAGCGGTCATCATGTCAGTTAAAGACGAGGTTAAGGAGCCGTTAGGGCCCTTCATTTCAGTCAACGTTAATTTGACTTTCCTGAGATTGCTAATATGACTATTGTCACGCTAATTACTTGGAAATACTAACCTTTGGGTTTCCCTCTAGCATGTACAAAAATGTGGATCTCGGAGCTTCAGAAAACTTGAAAACTAGGGGTATGATTTTAAATGATCAAAACAGATACTGTGCCAATGGTCCTTTTAATATATAGTAAAAACATAAACGACCTAGTGATTCCACATACTAAACAGCTCTATTAATTCCCCGACAATCCCGTCCCATGTCAAAGTAGCAACACCTTTCCCCAAATCAAATTTAAGCCCCGACACTCTTACGATATACAAGTCTATAAACATTTATTTACAAATCCCCAAATATTATAACTAAACGCAAAACCAAAGCCATGAAATTTGTTGAATTGTACTTATCCCAAAAGTAAATAGACATAAACAGAAAGTCTTGGATTCTCACCAAGGCCAGCGCCATCAAAACTGAGAAACTACGTTATCCCTTCTTGGCGGTGCCGACCCCCCTCGCGTATCGCTACAAATTGGGGCATTGCGCGAGGTACATGCGAAATCCGGTTTCAGAAACGTCGTTTTCCGCGATAAAAAGAAAGTTTTAGCCAACATGGTTAGTTTAACTTCAGCTAAACTTTTAGATTTTAATGAAAAGTTACGCTACAGACGATTTTTTTAAACTTGATCAATTTGGAAAAAGAAAAGAGGCCATGCAATACATGATAGGCAATGGAAGTATGGAGGAAATTATTCAAGATAAACTATCACAATTTGATTTATTAAAAGAAAAATATTGATACCGTCTCTAAGCCAAGGCCTAAGTCTAACGGTTCACTTTGTTCTAAAATATCACTCTGTTTCCCATTACTGTTAACAAACTCGGTTTGTACTCCGACGGTAACCAATTCCTTAATGTAAAAATTACACTGATTTGCTTGGTTTCTAGGCATTAATAGCAGATGAGCTGCAGTTTTTTACGCGGCATCGCGAATTCATGGATGAAGGAACATGGCCTGTAATACATACAGCCATAAGGATTGGCATCTTGGAAGACTGGTTAAACTAGCGCCACCTACCCGCCAGCGCACCGTACTACAAAAATAAATACGAATATTATTTTTTTTCATGGCGGATCTGCCGTCTGACGGAGTTTTTAAAATGGAGGGATTTACGAATCGCTCAAAAGAAATAATTCCTTCGTAATCGTAAAAATTCGATTAATAATTACTTAGAATTACATTTCATAGTTTCCCTAAACATCTTTTAATGTAATTATTACTAATTTCGTTGTTAAATGGTTTTTTACTAGTTTTATTCAACTAATACAACTAAGCCTTGGTGTTCCAATTCCAGAATCCAAATATCCTTAAATTTACCTAGAGCTGCATTATATCATAGATTAAGAAATGCTTTGTTATATGATTATAATTACTGGAAACTTTAATTAGTACCTGAATTAATGGCTTTAAAAGTCGCTTGGTGACTTAGGCCTAAGGTGGTGCCTTGGGTATTAGCCTAGCTGATTATTATTAAATTATATGTTAGAAAGCAAAATTTAATTAATAGAAATATTTATATTCTTAAAAATATGTAATACAAATATGATAAATTTAAACATTTGAAAATACAAAATACTGTGTGGTTTTTAAATAGAAACTAATACCACTGCTTACAAATGTAAAACTTTAACCAGTTTTCTATTCCTTCTCTCGTTACTGTCAGACTTGCAGTCATTTTTTCTCATAGCAGCTTTTGTTGTAGCGTGCTCTTCATTATATGAAACGAGTGAACGATGAATGGAGCATTTTATAAAAAAATGTCGGGCTTTTGTTTTGGTCTCTTCACACATTAAATTTGGCATTGGGATTTCTTTTAGTTTATAGTCCAGTTTTGCCATCAAGTTTGTTTTGTGCATGGTTCTATTAAAGAGCTGCTCAAAATATCTATCAAATTTCATGATTGCATCTGCAAATTCTGTAGTTGGCATTTTTAGATTTTATCACGACCCGTTAACTTTCGGGAGTGATCATCTTGCCATTTTATAACATTTTTTGATTTTCTACCCTCAGTATGGCCATCTAGGGGCCGGCTAAAAATATCATTTTGTATAAATGAATCGCGTCTATTCTGGCAGCCCCGTAATTCGTTTTTTCGAACCCTGAAAAGATAATAGTTTTTTTTTTTATTTCCGTATATAAAGCCAAGTCAGCTTTATTTTGAGGACAGTATGAAACAGAATTAGTATGAAAAAGAATTATTAGAAATATTATTGGAAAGATTAATTATTTATTTTTGAGATTATGATGTTTGTCAGATAACAGTTTAATTAATACCTTGTTATAATTTTCATTAACGTTTAGTATTATTTATCAGGATGTTGCTATTTATTGAGTTATTGAGTTATAATTTAATGTTTAAATTATGGTGTGTTATTCGGGTTAACCAAGGTAATCTTAGTACCGTGTGTCGGACGTTGTGTGTGTTGGCGAATGCCGAGTGACCATCATAAAGTTGTTGTGTTTTGTGAAGAAGACTTTGTATATAGAAGATTGATAAGTACTTTTAATTTATTATTTTGAACATTAACTGATTCATCCGTATAAAATAAACCAAGTCCTCCAGCCCAAAATTAAACTCTCTTGTAAATATCCGGAAACTCAACTATCCAGAACTGTTTAATTTCAATCTGTTACCGACCCATCAGGCCTTATAGCGACAGCCATATCCTTTATGTGCCTTTGCAATATTCCATACGATGTTAACAAGTACAATAATAAAGAGTTACTATTTTTGCATAACTACTATTGGTTTCATTAACCTACTACGTAACAATAACGACTCTACGGATCCCGAACAAATAAATTCGATACATACGGCACGGGGAAATAGTATTTAAATTTCCCTCGAGTTTAGTGCGTGGGTCAGATTCTCAAGGTTACATTTTGGAACTTTTTGAATCTTCCCTCCCTTCCAATCTCCACGACTCCCCTAAAACCCCCCTGAAAGTTATAGTGTCGTAATAATTTCCACATTCTTTCACAGAATCATTAACATAAGCCCTTAAAATGAGAAGCATCTCGTTGTCACTTTCCATTTTAGTGGTTTCTTTCACCATTGATATTTTAGAGTTTTCACAATTTGGATGCATCTCAATCATTTTTTTCCCAATGTACCCAGCAACATTAGTTAACACATTTTTGTGAGCAAGTGGAAGGTAATCAACTGATCAACATCCTCAAACAGGTCAATTTCAGGCTCAAGATTAAAAATTGAAGGTTCAGCATTTTGCAACAGTTTGTTCCTTTAAAAATATTTACATCAATCTAGGAAAATTATATTGAAACAGATTCAAAGCTAACCTCTTATTGATATCGAAAAAAGAATGTGGTTCAAAGTGACTCGAACATAAAACGACCCCAGCATATTATTAATCCAAGGTTACATGAAAATAATTATAGTGACAAAGGCTTAGCTGATATATTTCTATAAAGTGCATAATACATGATTTAAAACCGTAAACAGTAATATTTACCTTAAAGAATCCTTAGGAAAACGAAAAAATGAAAGATCAGGGTTATTAACCCTCGAATTTCTACAGTTGTGGACCGCGCAATGTTGTTTATTCCACTTCGCCGATTTACTAAATCCCTCCATTTTTAAAAGTCTATCCACGGCCAACTTAGATCCACTGCTACTCCCACTAGAAGGCCCCCCAGCTTTATTTTCCTCCCATGTTAATGACCGTATGAGCACGGCCGTCTCGAGATCTGCTTCGCGCTCATAGCGGCCTAGGCGATCGTACGAAAATCGCGTATGGGAAATTAGTTCAAAAACGTCTCACATCATTTTTTGGCGTTAGTGTAGCCTCCCCTTCAGAAAATTCGTAGCCATGTTATCGAATGGGAGGAACTGCGCGGAACTTTGGAATTTCAATTATTATCGCGTAATGTGTAATTTTTTGTAAAATATTTTTTTAGTAATATTTAAGTTAATTAATAATAAAAAAGTTAAACACCTGTTGAGATTTTTTAACACAAAGTAAAGTTTTGAAAAACGTTATTAAAATTTGGTGATTCTGGAGCCAGAAGTCGCCGTCGACGTTTTCTGTATAAAAATGTAAACATAAACACTTGGTTTTCCTTACAGCTGTATTTTTGTTATGTAGTAACTTCCAGAGGCCTTTGTTTTGTATTAATGTTTAAAAATTTATTTAAATTAAATTGGTAAAATAAATTAATTAATTAATAAATGTGACTTCTCTTGAAGAATATGTAAAAGTTTATTATTAAGAGCCAAAATAAGTTTAATAATACATAATAGTAGGAATATGGGATGATGTATTATAATGATAATTTATACAGGACTAGTTGGAATGTTGTTTAACATAGTATGATTATTTATTCAAATATTGACTAGTTGAAATATGGGTTAACGTGTAATAATTTATACAGGTACGTCCATGTACATGTGTTAACTAGGTGGAATATGAGTTACCATATAATGATAATTTATACTGGCATGGATTAATTAACTAACTGTCCCTTGGAAGATCACTATGAATGAAAATAGTGATGGAAACTTGGAAGTTATTTAAATCTGATAAATATAATAAACCAAGGTGGATTTCCTACTGAATGATACACAACTAAACAATAGATAGGAAAAAATTTAGAAAACTAGAATTTACAACTTGAGTACTTTTCGAGAAAGAGGCTTATACACAAGTTCTTTCATTTTCTGGAAACCAGATTTAAGGAGGTATGACACGCAAGATATTGTAGACAATGAAGTTATTCTAATAGATTCATGTGTTTCCTTTTCAATATTTTCTTCTCGCAGTCGGTTTGAACTTTTTCTATATATTGAGGAAAATCATTTTCTAGCCAAGCCAGTCTCTCGTCATTAACAGAGAAGAATGGACACTTTTTCTGATTTCTGGACCTGTATCCAAGACTCATAGTGGCTACATTGTGAATGTCATACCACTTTTGAATAATTTTCATATAAGTGATAGTTGAACCCGCTGTTTTAAACTGTGCGCTTGTGGATGACTTCCTTGGTAGTTCATTAGGTATTCCAAAGCCGCTATGACAGGAGTTGAAAATATATCTATTGCTCGCCTTACACTCAACTTTTCTAGATATGTTCTTAGTCCAATTTGCATAAATTTTCATCAACTGGAAACTGATGAAATGATACATTGATATTCTTCTTAGATTCACAGAATGGAACATAACAAATTTTCGTGGTGGGCATTTTTGCATCTTAAAAATTGGCAATATTTTAAAACTAAAGTTTGATAAATGTGAACTTAATTTAAAGGATAATAAAGCTATTTTTTAAATAATATTGTGCTTGTTTATTTAAAATTCTGATAAAATAAATGCAAATACTGGTTTGAAAACTTAAAAACTTGAATCCTGTGAAAAACTTTGGTTAGGCTTAGCAATGAACTAATAAAACTCAATATAAGCATATTACTTTAATTAAATAAATGTTTTAAATGAAAACTTATTAGATAAAGATCAAATCATAAGTTGTACATCCCAAACTTTCCAGAAGTTTTTGAAAAACAATGCAAAAAGGATTAACTAGTTGAATTTACCGCCATAGAAAACTATTAAATATCCCGCTGATTTTTTACATTTAACGGGGGGCTCGGACAGCGCTCCTAGTGTTAAAAAAATATATTCGCGAAAATACATAGGAGAGGAAATCTTTGCCTGGGCCGCTATGAGCATGGATGAAGGAATATGACTGGAACACACGGGTACAGTACCGTGTGTTCCAGTCATATTCCTTCATCCATGCTATGAGCGCGAAGCAGATCTCGAGACGGCCGTGGTATGAGGAAAAGCCGATTTACGCGGGAAAATTCCGCTTGGCGCGCTAGGAACCGGGACAACCCTTCTAATGTTATCCTACGGGGAAAATTTTTCGAAACAGTCCCACTTTTAGGAACCTTTTCCCTTATCTTTGCAATATTGTTCAACGCTGAGATTTTAATATGATTTGAAGTAAGGTTTTAGCTTTATTTTAAGACTATGTTTGTAATTTTCCGATATTTGGTTCGCGTACAATCTTCTTTTAAAATCGACCAAAATTTTAAGGCGAGGAATTGACTCCGTATCGAAAATAAACCTCGGCGTCATCTTGCGCGCCTGATTGAAAACTAAACATAAATTCAAACTCTGTATTAAATTTTAAAAACTTGTCTTATATTAAATTTCGTAGTTTTACAAATCGAATCTAATTTATTGTAACAAATTTCACGTGAAATATAAAATTGTTTTAGATAAAATTTAAAGTTTCAAAACTTTTCGACTAACTGGTTTGTATTGTAGGTGTTTAACTTTTTAAAATTTTTGAGAAATATTGTGTATCAAATGGTCCAGAAGAGGAGGAACTAAGCGATTCATAATGGTTTTATCCAATTTCTCAGTGTGTTGTTGATTGTTACAATCACAAATTAATACAAAACACTGTATTAGCTTAGGTTGTATCAGAGACAGCAAACTTTAACCATTTGAAATAATGTTTTGAACAGTTTAATAATAATAATACGTAAAAATTTAAGTAATAAAATATTAACTTTAGTAAAAAATAGAACCCAAGTTGTATTATCAGATAATCTGAGATATTTTATTTTGTGTTCTTGGCTTTACATTTTTTAATCTCGCGCCGCGCAAGATGACGCCGAGGCTTATTTTCGATACGGAGTCAATTCCTCGCCTTAAAATTTTGGTCGATTTTAAAAAAAGATTGTACGCGAACCAAAGATCGGAAAATTACAAACATAGTCTTAAAATAAAGCTAAAACCTTACTTCAAATCATATTAAAATCTCAGCGTTGAACAATATTGCAAAGATAAGGGAAAAGGTTCCTAAAAGTGGGACTGTTTCGAAATATTTTCACCGTAGGATAACATTAGAAGGGTTGTCCCGGTTCCTAGCGTGCCAAGCGGAATTTTCCCGCGTAAATTGTCTTTTCCTCATACGGTCGTTAACATGGGAGGAAAATAAAGCTGGGGGGCCTTCTAGTGCGAGTAGCAGTGGATCTAAGTTGGCCGTGGTCTATCCCGCGGATCCAGCGTTGCCAGATTCCGAAAGCCTGGTTATCGTACAGAGCTACGATATGGATCGTATTTTCAAAATTGGGATCGTACGGCTCCTTAACCCCCTCTATTAATGAAAACTCCCCGAAAATAGGCACAAATGTTTTGTGACCAGGAATTTTTCTTTTAAATTTATATAAAAAGATTTAAAAATAAATAAATTTTACGATGTACGGTGTAAGGAAACGTTTGTAAATGATAGACCAATAGTTTTATTAATTTTATAATAAACCAATGGTTTTGTTAGTTTTATTATAGACCAATGGTTTTAGTAGTTTTATTATAGACCAAAGGTTTTAGAAGTTTTGTTATAGACCAATGGTTTATTAGTTTTACCATATGTAACATAATCACTCATAAGTATGCCATAAAAGCATTTTCTTTAATGAAACCTTGTTCACGGGATATGACGTAAATTACGTCACTTAGAACTCCGTAATGAAATAGGCGTCATCAAGTCTCCTGATGGGAAACGGAAGTAAGTGAGCATTCCTCTCGCGTTTCTGGCTTTTCCCATGTCAAGTTCAGTAGCGGCGCTAAGGGTGGGCTGAAGTGGGCCACATATTTATATTAAAAGGGCCACATATTTATAATTAAGATACCACATATTTGAATTTATGAATTTCTTTATCTCTAGAAATTTGTTTTATTGCCAAGAAAAGTTTTTCTGGAACAAAAACTTTCAAAATCAATTTGTTTACTCAATAAGATAGTAGACCATAAACAGATATATTCGGGAGGAAGGGAGTGGAAATTGAGATAAAGTTGAATGGACAATAGAAAGAAAAGAAAGGGAATTTAGGAAAATACCCCGGGCATGCAAGTGTCCCCTCCAGGTCAGATACAAGGTCATAGGGGGTCCAGTTAAAGGGAATATAACCTCAGGTATTTGGTGTGGAACACCAACGTTTGCAGCTCTGGCCGCTCTTGCCTTTGTCTTTAAAAATGTTTGGCGCCACTGTACAGGGGAATTTGAAAAATTGAAGGGGTCTTCGGTAAAGATTGCTTTGCAGGTTATATTCCCTTTAACGCGACGCGAGCCGCAACAATAAAACGTCCTTGCTCTTCTCGCTTCCTGGAAAATTTATAAGGGGTCACTAAAGTTATAAGGGCCACAAAATTCTTAGGGGCCACAAATAATTAGCCCACCTGTGAAAAAACCTTAGCGCCGCTACTGGTCAAGTTTAGCTCGTGAGTCGCGATCACATGATTTCATTTCCATGGTAACCTTTTCAATAGCGCAAGTATTATAAGCATTTTTGCATTTTTGGGTACGCTCAATGCAACGGGGTCTCGATCGAGAAACGGTTTGAAAGAATTTTTGGATTTCTTCCAAAATTCGTCTGTTGCTAACGTCACCCAGATGAGATCCCATTGATTTTCAATAGGATCTCATCTCAATGACATCACGATGTTCGTTAGCAAAGAAGTTACCAACCTTAGCCCTTAGCAACCATAGCGCATCGAGGCAACCTTTTATAGCCTAAAATTTACTAACCTTGCGCTCAATGTGTGTTCCGCGTGAAACAAGATCTCATTGAATTTTTTTCAATGGAAATATTATACAGAGGCATATTTATGAGTAATTATGTTACGTATGGTTTTATTATACATAGTTTGCATCCCTACGTCATCAATGACGCAGTTCCAAGTATAGATATAAGAACCAAGAATAAATATTTAATTTGAGCAAGAATGAACGGTACTTTGCCGCCATTTTTCTGGTGTAGATTTCTTAGTAAAACGGGAGGGTTAACAGTTTCAATCGTCTGTTTGCGGATTTTAATTATTTTCAAATGATTAAGAAATTATTTTCACGTTAAAAATGGTTATCTGCCTGGTTAAAAATTGTTCGAGTAGTTCAATTACCAAGGAAGAGCGAAAATTGTTTATTTTATTCGATAGTGAAGGTAATTGTAAAAAGGATGACCGCAAAGGCCTAACTTTGATAAGCTTTGTTAATTTCTTTTCGTAGTTATTTCTGTCGTAATTTGATATTTTATTTAAATAACCCGGCCTTAGAATCTTATCTGGCTTTGTTTAGGGCCCATTTAAAATTTTAAAGCATAAATCTAATACGTTTTGTAGCTTTGACGAGATTACCAACAAAATGGCTACCTATTTTTGATCGCCCTCCCAGTTTCCTTGGAGACCATAGGCCCCTCCCTTCGGTGCAAACTATTTATAGACCAATGGCTTTATTAGTTTTGTCTGAAAACTATATAGGTATACACCATAGAACAATTTTTGCAATGGTATTCCACGCGCCGATTAGAAACTGGGGGATTAGTCAGTAACGCCGTCTTTTAACAATTTCCTTTATTCGAAACGAAGGTAGACCTTTTTAGTTAAATTAGCGGGAGAGGCCGCCACGAGCGGATTCCGCCAAGTTTTAGTAAAGCCAAACCTACGTTTCTAATCGGCCGGTATTCTGTCATTCTTTGCCTCTAAATCGAGAAGTGAAGACAGGCTTCCGTTTAAATTAGCGACGACTACAGGGCTACCTTTCACGAGCTGCACTTACTCTGATCCCTGGAACTAAGCTGTGCCTGAATTTCCCTAATTCAGCGTAGAAGTCGGAGCTCTGCGGATATATTACTAAATAAAAGCTCTTAACAAGCGTCGACTATATATGCCTAGGCGGAAATACGGCCCTGAATCTCGGATCGTACTTTATCTCAGGATCGTATTATAGACATACGATCCCGCCTTCGGATCGTTAATCGTACCGAGCGTCTAAATATCGTACAAATACGATCCATATCGTACATCTGGCAACTCTGCGCGGATCCCGCCGGAAGTAAAAATAATATTCGTATTTATTTTTGTAGTACGGTGCGCTGGCGGGTAGGTGGCGCTAGTGTAACCAGTCTTCCAAATTTCCTATTAAGATGCCAATCCTTATGGCTGTATGTATTACAGGCCATGTTCCTTCATCCATGGCGAATCCACTTACGTAGAATAAAAAAAAAGACAACCTGAAGAGGTTACACTTTGCCCGCCAGGAACGCTAGTATCGGAAGGGATAATTTCACAAATTCCCGCCGAAAATTTGATTGGATGGCTCTTTTGGGGTGGCGGAAACTAGGGGTACGTTTAGTAGCAGTCAACGAAAAAAACCCGATGGATTTGATATTTTGAACCGATGAGCTTTTTCGTCATAATGACGTCGTAAGTTGCTGAACGCTTTTATTCAGTCATCGGTGTTTTTTAAAATGCCGTAGCTTTTATAGTAGTATTACGTCAGTAATGACGTCAGACATCGGAAAAACCGACTATCTCTTTCGGTATTTCGGTGTCTCACCGATGACTATCTAGACGTCAATACCCGAAATGAAAATGCCGTTCAGTAAAACACCGGTGTCAGCGGTGACTCAGCGGACTCACCGGTGAGCGTTTCTGAACGCAGCCTAGGGGTGTGCATCTCAGATTAGATGAAATCCATTGGGGAAGGTACGAAACGACTCGAATCCAAGACTTTCTGTTTATTTCTATTTACTTTTGCTTATACCAAGTGTTGTCGGTACCGACCATAGAAATCTCATAGGTAACTAGAATGCTGCCGCCTACGGCCGAGCTTGACGCCAGTTCGCCTTGAACCTTCAGCCAATGAGAGGCCGTAGAGTGGTTCCGCCAAGGAGTATAATAATCCTCCTTGGATCCGCTACTATAGCGGGAGATAGGTGACGTCATTCTCTCTGGTGACATTAAATTCTTGGTAGAACCACTCTTTGAGCTCTGATTGGCTGAGATCTGGCTATCGTCTGCCACGGCGTTTGGCCCATTTCCCAGTTACACGGCAGCATTCTAGTTACCTATGAGATTTCTATAGTACCGACTGCCGAGATGTCACCTCCGGAAATGGAAACTGAAGATTTAGTGAAGTTGGCCACAGAGGAAGACTTGGAATTTGGAGATATCAGTGTCGTAAGACGATTCCAACCTCGAGACGACTTGGATTCACACATATAGCTCGAACTGCGTTGAACCAAAGATAATATAACTACGTACCCTAGATTGGAAATCAAGCTCCTTGAACGTAACGCAGGCTCTTACTGAGTTCCCGGCGGAAGTCGGAAAAAATGGCCTCCATGGAGCTGGCAGGGCTACCGACATATAGTTAAATCGTAAAATTGCGCCGTTGTTTTTGACTCGCGGTTTTCAAGATACCAGATATTTTTGCGTTATATGGTTTTAAAACAATAATGGATCATGCCTGTAGCTCTAAAAATGTTTGTAAACGAAAGAAAACTAAAGGTGAGTAATATAATCTTGGGTTATCTCTTGAAATTCCTTATTTCCCACCCTGCTATGGAGCCCGATTTTACCGAAATTACGTCGCGAACTCAATAAGAGCCTCAACAGAAAACGCGCTATTGAGAAACGCCGTGATTTCGAATCTAGGGTACGTAGTTATATATTATCTTTGGTTGAACGATAGCGCGCCAACTTTATTTTATTAACGAAGAGTTCGTATTTAAATCGGGAAACCTTTTTTTTTAACTCTCACCCTCGGACCCCGTCCGAATGTATCGTCTTACTCTGGGACCCCCTCTGAATGACAACTCTCCCTTATGCATAGAGTTCCCGGGTTTTGATGTCTCAGGACATCCGGGACCTTCGGGGTCACGTGTAGGTACCTTGGGAGAAACATGAATCTATGTGACAATTGGTTGGGATTTACGAATATTTTGAAAGTTTTTCACAGCAATGGTTTTATGGCTTTTGTGGCTTATATTTCATGGCCTGACACTTGGCTTGGCAACTATTCCTTAATTTTTTCCTAACCCACCAAAATACAATAATACCCCCAAAATATTTCCCGCCAAAATGTTTCGAAACAAGGTCACAAATTCTATAAATAGCAATCGGGGTCTTTTTACGACCATCGGCACGGTATTTTTAAGATAAGAACTCAAAAGGGTAAAATACAATAAGGAAGAGGAGCCCCGACATGACCTCCGCTAGCGGAGAAACCACTTAGGGAAGCCCGCTTCCCGACCTCTGGGATCTAGGGACCAAATTCACCTTTTCTGGGTAACGGATCACTTTGAGGAAAGTCGGAATAAACAAATTGGATCCGTATAAATAATACTTTATTGTCAGGATAGAGAAAGTGAAATACGCTTATTGGGCTCCTGAGTACGCACTTATATTACGTTCACCATGCATTCAAAAACAATATTAACATAAAACAAAATAATACAAAACAAGATTACCAACACAAGACAGAGACATAGACAAAAAATAAACAAAGTGGGCAAGTTGTTGGGAAATAATACGGATAATAAGAAAACTAAGCGGAACAGTATAAAAATTATGTACAGACACGAACAGATGAATTGGGGAAGCTAAAGAGATTAAGCGATAAATAGTACAACATACTATACAATAATATAAAACTAATTCAGATATTTACAAGGGGGAAATGGGGAATGACTAGAAGGTCCAGCCCCGAAACTTGTCCAAACGTGATTTAAAAGAACCAACCGAGGATTTAGTTTTGACGGCAGAGGGGAGCTCATTCCAGTGGTTAATAATACGTTGAGTGAAAAAGACCCGTCTGGATAAACAGCTGCACCCGATTTTGTACAGGGTTGGTGCTTTTCGACCAGACGGTCCAGACCACTTAATTGTAAAGAACTGGTCGGCCGTCAAGTCATAGAAAACATGGACAATCTTAAAAGTTTCAATGAGGTCAGTTCGAAGGCGGCGATCAGAAAGGGACAAAGGCCCAGGCCAAATTCTCGAGCAATAGTCGAGATGAGGACGGACATAAGTACTATACAAAGTCTATAACGATTTAGCACTAAAAAAAGAGAAAGATCGCTTTAATAGATAAAGGGCTCTCATTCCCCGTGCAGAAGCAGCTTTGCTGTGAGTGTCCCCCAACATTCTGCCCGAGAGCATCACCCCCAAATCACGAATGATATTTTGAGATTCGATTAGTCTGCCACAAAGACGATACTGGAAGAGGGGGTTGTTACTCCCACAATGCAGAACTAATGATTTGGTGAAGTTGAAAGTCATACCGTTTGAGCCCACCCAATAATCTAATGCATTGACATCTGATTGAAGTAAAAGAGCATCAGACACAGAGGTGATTCCACGGCCAACCTTGCTGTCATCCGCAAAAAGTTTCAAAAACGACTCCTTGACCACAAGGGGGAGATCATTGACTAAAATGACCAAAAGTGTGGGGCCCAAAACAGACCCCTGGGGTACACCACTAGTGACCGAGCACCAGGACGAAGTGACGCCATGAAGAACAACACGCTGAGACCTATTACTTAGGAAATCAGCAATCCAGTAACAATTATTGGGGGAACATCTAAGAGCTCGAATTTGCGAATAAGTAGGGAGTGGGGGACTGTGTCAAATGCTTTCCGTAGGTCTAATTTCAACGTGACACTATAGAAGGCTTTGGGGTTGGTGGAGATCTTTTCTGTGAGGTCATTTTCAAACTTTCACTTCCAGTTGCGAGAGGCATTGATAAAGGTGTTGAGCGCATTCTTATAGATAGAATAGTCTTCGTCGATTTGATAGTGAGAGAGACGGCGTGCTTTGGCGTGAACCTAAGGTTTCCAGGCGACAGTCTAGCATTGGTACGATTTTTGAAATCGAGTTAAGAAGTGAGCGGGTCGTAGCGCAACCATAGAAATAGAAATGAGACAAGAACCACTGCCCTATCCGGTAAGTTCAAGGAAAACGGGCGAGCTAGGAGGCTGCCATGAGAGTGGAATCGCTACTAATTCAATATAGATGGCGTGCTCTCCCAAAGAATACTGGTGATTCCACTCTCATGGCAGCCTTCTAACTCGTACATCTCACCACAATCTAATCGTGCTTCTAGTCTCATTTCTTTTTCTATGGGCTCAACCGGCGGAAATAACAAATAGCACAACAATTTTTTTATTTTTTAAATTATAATAATATTAAAGCATGCGAATTAGTACGAAATATGCAAGTTTCTTTTAATTTTTATAGGCCAAATTGTAACCAATAGTTGAATATCAAATTATATGAATAAACGTTTAGCCTAAGTAGTGCGAGATAGTTAATTTTTTCATTATTTTATCTCACTAGCATTGGGTATTAAAATCATTGAGTTGGGAATGTATATAAAGGTCTAGATAAATTTCGGGGCGTCTAAGCCTAACATAAAATACGGAATTGACACATAGCTGCAGACACCGAGGAAGGCACGTGACCAAGAGCGCGAGCTCTCTTAGCATTTTAGTACTAAGTGCTTGACCTTTCCGCAGGCCGTAGTCTTTAGACACCATCTGTTGGTGACTTTTAGTTAATTTTTGAGCTGGAGACAATGACTCTCGCGACGATAGCACGAGCTTTCTTACCGATAGATAGCGCCTTATAAAGATAGCCTGCAGAAATTACGCGTTTCTGCTAGCTGTCACCTCCGTATTCACTCCCTTTGAAATATCTTATCTAGACCTTTATATACGTTACCTATATCTATGGTTGGGAATAATACTATCTAGAGCCCCAGTTTAAATTTTCCCCATAGGCTTTAACACAGCATTAGTGAAGATAGCAACGAAAATCATTGGAGGGTTATCAACTACGATATAAGCCACCTATGAGCGAAAAGTGCAACTATTTAAATGAAAATTTTTTGATGGCCCCTGCCACCACCTATTAGCGACTTTGTTAACTATTATAATTTTAACTTTTGAATTGAAGAAAAATATGGAAAACGCGTTTTTTAGTTCCACATCGATATATATATATATCGAAGTGGGACTATTACTATGGACGGAATGTCGTTAAGTGTTGTAGTTTGTTTGTTTGTCGTGGAAAGCAATGACACGGTAGATGGAGCTGCGAAAAATAATTTATATAATTTATATTACTGGCGACACCGGGATTCGAACACAGATTTCTTGCCGCGTAGTTTCCAAAATTGCCGGGAGTAGTGGCTCACTCCTGTAATCCCAGGCGTCCGGGAGGCAGAGTTTGTGGATGGCCGTGTGAGGACGACCACTAGTCCCCCAACGGGTGGTTTTCATACTTCCGCCACGGGTGTCCCAAACCTATCCCTAAGTATACCCCCGTTGGCGTGACCGTAACACATATCTCGCACCTGATTAATCAAATGGACGAGCGGACTGAATTGTCCCACCCGTTATTTATATTCATTATTTATTTATTTATATTCATTATTTATTTATATTCATTATTTATTTATTTATATTCATTATTTATTTATTTATATTCATTATTTATTTATTTATATTCATTATTTATTTATTTATATTCATTATTTATTTATTTATATTCATTATTTATTTATTTATATTCATTATTTATTTATATTCATTATTTATTTATTTATATTCATTATTTATTTATTTATATTCATTATTTATTTATTTATATTCATTATTTATTTATTTATATTCATTATTTATTTATTTATATTCATTATTTATTTATTTATATTCATTATTTATTTATTTATATTCATTATTTATTTATTTATTTATATTCATTATTTATTTATTTATATTCATTATTTATTTATTTATATTCATTATTTATTTATTTATTTATTTATATTCATTATTTATTTATTTATATTCATTATTTATTTATTTATATTCATTATTTATTTATTTATTTATATTCATTATTTATTTATTTATTTATATTCATTATTTATTTATTTATTTATATTCATTATTTATTTATTTATTTATATTCATTATTTATTTATTTATTTATATTCATTATTTATTTATTTATATTCATTTTTTTTGGTTTTTGGATTTAAGCCCACCAGTAAACACCTGGTGGACATTTATTTAACGCAAATAAAAGTTACAAATGATTTTGATTACACAATTTCACATTTTTCGTAACATTACGATGCTTTCGCTTTCGCGGGTACATATACCGGTGTTAACAAATTCCAAGAAAGTACATTGATCATCTTTTTTGTAAAATTCAAAGGAGGTAAGGGCACACAGATATACCTTTTTATAAAAATAGTTTTTAAGGCTGGTTAGCGGGTCTAAAAGTTTTTCATTCATACAGGTGTGATATGTATAATACAGGGCCAGTTTAAGAACGTTGATTAGGATACAAGTCAATTTGTAAAAAGGTATTTCATCGCTTTTATAAAGCCAATATATTTTATTTTCCAGGGTAAAATTAGGATTAAAATCGTGTATATATTGTAAGAATGTATTTAAAAAGGTTTGAGTTATAGTACAGTTGATAAATATGTGGATTAAATCACCGGGGTTTTTTTCACAGAAAGGACATATATCACTGAGGCCAAAAAGTTTTTTCGCTAAAATAGGTGTTGTTACATTTCCCATAGTAATTCGCCAAAGAATGTTATTTTCCTTGGCGAAAAAACAAGGGTACCATAAGGGGGTTAGTCGAAAGTAAAAGTTGTCGGTCATGTTAAAAAGTTTTAAAATTCTATTTCGTAAAACATTTGTTTCGGGCATAATATAATCTTTTACTTGGTATTTTGAAATCTTATCTATGGGGAGCCACTGGCCTTTAAAATTTAGTTCTAGTTCAAATTTAGGAATTGTTGCTGTATAGTGTTTGTTGTTTAAATTTCCAGGAAATATATTATTTTTAATAAGTGCAATTATTTTCTTAAGTTGGTTGGACAAAGAACGTTCCGTTGGGGCCCTAAGGCCTTTATTAATAAAGGGATTATAAAAGTCAGAGGTTTCACGGTTAAAAATATCACCAATAAAAGAATAGTTTTTGGTCTTCCACTGGTGGTAAAAATCGATCACATAAAACGGGTCTCAATGTCCGTCGGTTTCTTTAAACGGAAAGGACAGGTGTGCCAAAAATCGAACAAGTTCATATAGTACTTTGGTATGTGTTGGTAGATTAATTCAATTTCTTCATACCTAGCACTTCATAGCTGAAATTGTAAATGTTTGTCTGACGTAAGTAGTATTGCGTGAAGGCGCTCTCCACGGGATGACACCTTCCGTCGAGTAGGCGAAATAATTTCGAGATTGAGAAAGCTTTCCACCGATTTAATAGTGTCTGTAAACCGAAACCGCCAATGGCAAGACTTTGCATGGTGTTCTCGGCGTTAATCCAGTGTCGTTTATTTGCCCAGATTAGATTGATGGAGCTTCGAAACATTCTTTCTGACGTTCGAACGGGCATGGCTATTATTGGCAATATATAATAGAGTCTGGACAGGATGATGTTGGCTAGCTGGGCTCTAGATTTGTACGCCAATTTCTCGGCTACGTTGATGGCGTTATTAAACGATTGCGTGGCTTCCTCTTCAATTTTATTAACGTGGTTTTGTAGTATATTTTCACTGACCGTGAAAGTAACACCTAGAATTTTAATTTCTTCGTTGCTCCAAATAACATTTATCGGAGTAAGGGATCTGTTCCTCCAGTCGCCTAACCAGAGACCGTTGCTTTTGTCGAGGTTAAATTTTGAGTTGCTGACTGCGCTGTAGTTTTCGCATTCTTCATTTAGAATTTTGAAACCTCTATTATCGGCGATAAACGGATTAATGTCGTCCGCGAACGATATAACGCTCAACGGTCTCGGGATGAAAGGTAAGTTGATGGAGTACGGATTTAGATTTTTTCGTAGGTGACAGAGGAAAGGTTCAACGGAGAGATTGAAAAGGAAGCTCGAGAGCGGATCGCCCTGACGGATTGCTTTCGCAACTTTGAATTTTGAAGACAGCGTGTTTCGAATCTTTATCCTCGCTTCCGCGGACGAATATACTCCTCTGACGAAATTTTTAATTTTTGGTCCGAAATTGACGTGTCTTATAATGTGAAAAGGTAAGAGTGTTTGACGCGGTCAAACGCTTTTGTTTGGTCGAGGGATAATATCGCCACGCCTTCATTTGAATTAAAGCTAAAATGATTCACAACGTCTCTTATAATGTTTAGGTTTGAATGGATGCTGCGTCCCGGGACGCTTGATGTTTGATCGGGGTCGATAATTTTGTCGATTGTCTTACGAATTCTATTCGCTAGAACTTTTGAAAGAATTTTGAAATCCGAGTTTAAGAGTGAGATCGGTCTCCAGTTTTTTAAAAGTTTAGGATCACCGTGTTTGTATAAAAGTATGATTATTGCCATAGTAAAAGAGCTGGGTATATTTTGTAAAGTTAAAATAGAAGTAAAAACATAAAATAAAGTTTCACTTATAATTGGCCAAAAGTGTATGTAAAACTCGTTTGTGAGACCGTCCTTGCCTGGGGTTTTTTTTTGGTAGGGCTTTGACTACTTGATCTACCTCGGATTTTAGGACAGTGCTGTTGCATTCTTTAGACTCCTCTTCGGAGAGTTGTGGGAGTATTTTTATATACTCCCGACAGTCATCCGTGTTTTCGTCGGCGAATAGGTTCGTGTAAAAATTTGTTACCTCTTTAAAAAGTTCGGCTTGCGTAGTAGTTTCGTGGCCGTTCTCCATTCTGACGCTCGACATAGTGTTAGCGGCTTTGTTTTTTTCTTCCCTCAGGAGTTCTTTCGATGGGTATTTAACCGCGACTGCATTTTCTATATTTATTCTGGTCAGTATTCCGTCGACCTTTATATTTTCTAATTCTTCAAGTCTTTTTACTAATTTAATTTTTTCATTTTCCGGAAGGTTGGGTTCGTTAATCAGCTTGTTAGAGATCTGTTTGGATTTGTTTACTCGGTTAAGCTTCGAACGGTAAGTATATTCCTTTGTTATTGTTTTTATATTTTGTTTTGTTTTCTCCCCCCATAATAGTGCATTTTCGTCTCCTTTAGGTAATTCCTTGACACGATTTTCCCATGTTATTTTAAAAATATTGTTGTACCTGTCAGAGAGTTATTGAAACACCATGTGTCGCTTATGTTGCTATTTGTTTTAGGAAGTCTTGTGTTAAGTGACAGCAGTATAGGTTGATGATCAGAGTTGGTGGCGCTGTTTATTGTTTGTACAGAGTCCACCATCGGCCAGATGGTAGGGGTTACGTAGAAACGGTCTAATCTTGCTTTTTTGTTCGGATCGGAATCTCGTTGCCATGTCATTTCGTTACCGTCTGGATTAAGCGTGCGATATACATCCATTAGGTGGAATTTATTTATTATCTGGTTTAGTTTTTTTTGAATGACAAAGCGAGTCTCTTCAGTATTAATTCTGTCGATTTTAAAATCTATGGTACAGTTAAAATCACCTAGTAATATTGCGTTTATGACATTGTTGTTTTACATGTGCTCAACCAATTTGTCTAATAGGTTGAGCGCCGCTGTGTTGGATTGGGGTATGTAAATGTTGTAAAAAAATAAAATCAAATTAAAACGTGTATAAGTTAAAAGACAGCACTGAAGATATCCTTGGACTAAAATCGAAATTTCAATTTTTGCGTCGTTTTGTACTATGTGTTTATTCTGGTAAGTCCACTAAAGAAGTGTTTATACTCATTACGAAAGACTCCGGAAATTGGATTCAGAGATAAAAGCGTTTCTTGCCAAAAGGCTAAGGTTGTAGACGTTAATTTGATTAGATTGCATTCTTTAATAAATTTAGCTCTATTATTAAGACCCCTGGTGTTGTGACAAAGGATTTTGATACTCATGATTCAATAGGTAGGTCTTACTTCTGTTTATGTAAGTTTGGATAAAATTTTTTTGGAGATTTTCGATTAGTTTTAACAGGCGAGTTTTTTCAGCGAGTTCTTTTTCCTTCGATAGTTTTCTATTTGTATTTGGTGTACTAGGGCCTTGAAATCGGTCGTATATCTTGCGGTGCATTGTTTTGGTGCTTTTTTTGCTTTAACCTCTGCTAAGAATTCTTCAAGTTTTTTTGTGATAGGAAACCTTTCTTTGGGCTGCTGGAGATACATTGTTTTTTAGAGATGCTTTTTTCTGGGTTTGCAGGACCAGGGGGTGATTTGGAAATAGGTGCCGGACGTTTATTATTGTTTGTTTGACTTAAAGAGGTATTTATAGAATTGGCGGTAGTAGAAGTGTTTGAAATTGGTTGACTATTTACAGGAGATGTCCAATCGGGTGTATTTTTTTTTATTATTCTTTTTTGGTGTAGAGGAGGATCCCTCGATGGCGGGAAAATCCGAGCTTTTATTTAACGACTTTTCTACTTCCGGGTTAGCAACCTCGGCGTATGTAGGCTCTTTATTAGACTGGTCTTCAATATTTGGTCTATTTCCTGTAGGTTCATTTTCCCTTATCGCTTTTTCTCTGTCCTGGGCCTTTTTTTGATAACAGTTTTCGATGTTCAGCCGTATTCTGCGTGACCCCCTAGGCAAGAAGGGAACCGCCCTCTTGCTTAAGAAGCTCCGGTTGGCTGAAATACACAGGAAACAGTTATCCCTCCCCCCATTCAAGCCTTCTTGCTTTGGCCCTTCTATTGGCTTATCACACGTCATTACTATGACGCAAAGATGATATAGATAGTTCAGTTCAGCTTTAAGCAGTTCACTCATAGACTATTTAATATGGCCTGGACTAAGCAATACTTAATAGTCTGTTTATTTTCAGTTCCCAGCTTAGTGGCCTGCCATCTATTTGTGACCCTCACAAATTATCTACATTCAGTTCGCCATCTATTTGTAACCTTTAAAATAAATATAATTTTATTCGCCATCTATTTGTGACCCTTACAAATTATCTACATTCAGTTCGCCATCTATTTGTAACCTTTAAAATAAATATAATTTTATTCGCCATCTATTTGTGACCCTTACAAATTATCTACATTCAGTTCGCCATCTATTTGTAACCCTTAAAAATAAATATAATTGTATTCGCCATCTATTTGTTATTGTTAAAAATAATTAAAAAGTTAAATAATTATTTTTTGTTAGAATTATTTATAACATAAATTAAACATTCAAGTCTTTTTTATTACCTACAAATTATTTAAACAAATTTTGTTCATAAAACATAACCTCTTGACGTTTAAGTATTACCTAACCTCTTTTAATAATATAGAATTAACATGCAATAATGGTGCTGTTATTTTCAATTTGCATTTATTCAATCCAATTTAATCGTTGTAATACAATAATAAACAAACAAAAATAAAAACCATAACAAAATCAATCTGTAGTATGTTGTAACAATTAATGGTATAATTTTGTTTATATGTTAAAATAAAAATATCCTCTTTTGTTGGTTTTGATTATTTGTATAACAAGCTAAAAAAATTTGGATCTTGAGAACATTTACCCTTGGTAATGGCACCAGGTTAAAGGCAGAGCCTTTTCTTATAAAGAAACCAATATCCTCCTATCAAAGATGGATTAACGAAACTTTTCAGAACTTCGACAACATAAAGGTGTATTACATATCTTAATTAAGAAAGCTCTGGTTAATAAAAGCATGATGGGAGAAATTTAGAAATTTCTCGCGTTAGCTCTATAAAAATTATTTTATACATTTTATAAAGGTGCTCTGAATACCCAGCAGCACAAATACTGGATCGAAATAACCGACGCAGTCAACAGCCTTGGCTCTCAATATCGAAATCCCTCTGACAACCGCAAGAAGTGGAATACTTTAAAATCTAGTCTCCGGGCTAAAGCCGCATCAATCAATGCAAAAATCAAACAAACTGTCGGAGGATCGGCATTTGATTTGCCAGAACTTACTCCGTTGAAAGAGAGGGTAGAAGCTTTATTTTCAGAGGTGTCATATGCCGGAACACCAGGTGGTATCGACACTGCATATGATGCAGCAGCTTCTGGAAGTACAGAGTAAACATTCATATTTCTAACGTACTTTCTCAAAAATAACACCGCGTATTACATTCCAAATATTAAAGCCACTATAGTTAAATTTAAATACAATGGTAAAAGCTTAATAAAATGGTTAACTGAATAATTGAAAATAAGGAAAAGATTAAAAACCATAGCACAACATACAAATTAAATACAGCCCAAACATTAACATGCAAAAATAAGCAAAGCCAAAATATTTACATACAGGCACAACATGCGAATATGTGTAAAGCACTAATAATTACAAGTTTAATGGTTTTTTAAGGAATGCTACAGAGACCTTCCAGTTTGTGGATGAAATAGCCCTGTAATTGATAAATAATTACCAATAAATTGGATTATTCGTATTAACCTTAGCTATAATACATTTCTAGAGATGGCCAATCAACTAAAGAAAATGGCGACGATAGCAATCCTTTTCAAAGGATATTTAATGCTGTGGCACGACATCACAAGTGGAATTTCCAATTCCAGTAAGATTGCTATCAATTTTTACTTGTTGTTCATAGTAATTCAAATGTTGTTATAGGTTTCGATGATGGTCAATAGGGTGAAAGTGTTCAAAGCTCTACACATAGCTTCCAAGAGCACAACGAAACCAGTACCACCCCAATTGTAGCTGTTCCGAGTGCTTCGCCAGAAGTGGTATCAAAAACATCTGCAGATAAAATTTATAACATTAGTATGAATAATATTTGCAAAAAAAAGGGCAATACCTGGCGGGGAGATGGTTTTATAATATCCACTACGAGACTGATTTGAGAACGCTTTCCTCAAATCAGTTTCTGGCTGCTTGGCTATCATCAGTTGTAGGCAGGGAAACTTCCACTTGAAGCTCAACCCTATTCTTCTTATAGTTCTCTCCTGTTCAAGGAGAGAATTGGTGATGCTCTGGACGGTTTTGCATCTGAGGAAAAAAAGCTCGCAGTTGAAATTGTCGAGTTAAAGGAAACTCAGCAAGAAATAAGGGTCACTTTGATCCGAGTAGCTGATACCTCAGTGAGGAATACTTCAGCTCTTGAAGTAGTGGCCGACAGTTGTAGAAGGTTCGCTGATGCGCTTGAAAGACTGGTGGCTTGTGAAGATCAAAAGACGGAAGCAATAAGCCAGCTATTGCTAGCAGTCACTTTTGGTCAATTGCAGCCACCTATTATGGTAGATTAGGCGTTAAATTATTTTTTCTGGTTATATGATGCAAGAGGATTTAGACCTGAACCCAATTTCAGTTATTTTAAACGAATGTGGGGATGGAATACCTCGTAAAAAACACACCATTATTTCTACCTTCAGGGTGGTGTGGAAATGAAATAACTCACATGATTTTTTATTCATAAATATGTTAAATAAAATTTGACGATACCTTTACAAGCTGGTGTCTCTTCTATAAATTGCATTTTCTTCTAAGCCTAACGCAGCTATTGCGGCGACAGCAGCAACAGCTCCGGGAAGCGCCATAGTGAAAAATGATACCAAAATGGCGGAACAAGCGCCGGAAGTCAAAATGTTACGTAACACTCATGACGTAACCACAGCCAATAGAAAAGAAAAGGCAAGAGAATTCCCGCCAAACATTTCAGCCAACCGGAGGTTCTTAAGCAAGAGGGCGGTTCCCTTCTTGCCTAGGGGGTCACGCAGAATACGGCTGGTTATGTCCCCTTCTGTCGCAGAAATTGCACAATTTCGTATTTGCTTTTTCAATAAAAATGACGTAAGAGTGGTTGTCGTGCTTGAAATTGATCCTCTCGGGTAGCTCGCGTTCGGGGAGGGCAAAAAACTGTCTTTTAAAAGTTATTATTGGGTATCCTAGTAGAGCTTCATCTTCGCCCGTTGGATTATTAGAAATTTTGGTAATATCCGATGTCAATTACGCATATTTTGTGATTAACGGTTTTAGAAATTCATTTGAAATTTCGGGCATAACGTTTGATATAATAAATTTTTCTGATGATTTTGTGAGACGTTCTACATTAATCTGCATATTATTGATTTCAAACCCAGTCATGGCTAATTCTTCCGCCATTTCTGTGGTTCGAAGGTAGGCTAAAGCTCGACCTTTGGATATGCGGCCGCAATGGATGGTGTTATACTTACCAATCACATTGTTTATGGCGATAGCGTATTTGATTGCTGTTATTTCTGTTATTGTGTTGAAAACGACGGCATGGTCTCTTGTCATCGTTGGCGGTTCTGGTGGATTAGTCGGATTCTTGCCAGGCGGGTCCGTTCTCGAAGGGTAGACTCTCGAAGAGTCAATTATTTTCGACATAGCCGAGGGTAAAAACGCGTTAGGCTTAACACTTAACCGTTTAAATTTTCACAGTAAGCGGAGCTAACAAAAACACGTCTGTTCGCTACGAGAGCTAGAGACGAATTCATTATTTATTTATTTAAATTCATTATTTATTTATTTATATTCATTATTTATTTACTTATATTCATTATTTATTTATTTATATTCATTATTTATTTATTTAAATTCATTATTTATTTATTTATATTCATTATTTATTTATATTCATTATTTATTTATTTATATTCATTCATTATTTATTTATTTATATTCATTATTTATTTATTTATTTATTTATATTCATTATTTATTTATTTATTTATATTCATTATTATTTATATGTATTCATTATTTATTTATTTATTTATTTATATTCATTATTATTTATATGTATTCATTTTTTAAATACTTTATTTTGTTTTAGTGCAATTTAATCTTTTAAAATACTCTAAATAGGCGCTTAAATAAAACATCTTCCCAGAAATTGCCAAGAAGTAATATTTACGACAGCCAGGGCTTGTTGAAATATTAGAAAGCTGGAAGCTTTCTCGAAAGTAACATCGGTTTTTTGCTAATCCTTAACATGCCAAAAAAGTTACCTGGTTAATATGTTTAGTTCTAAAGGAATGAGTTTTCATCTTTTTCCAAAAGATAATTTTATATGAAATAAATTAACTCTGCCTCCATGAGAAGCTTTAAAATTGCCCGGTATTATAAAAAGCTTTAAAATTGCCCGGTATTATAAAAATATTACATATAATTTTAATTATTAATAACATAAGAGGATGATAATAATAATAATATCTTCTTATACTTAGTTTTAGTAACATTATATATTTTACTTTAAAATATATTATTGAAAATTGACATTAGTATGTTCCTTATACACGTGAGCCGACGCGTTTCTTATCTGACGCAAAATTCTCATGAGGGCAAAAACGCGTCTCCAATTGGCTTCTATATGAATTTTTGGCTAGCCATTCTAACCGTTTAACGGACCGACCGGAAATAGCTCCTTCCCAGATGAATTTGGAGAGGGGAGTAAAAACCGAGTATCTTTTATTGAAGCGTCCATTATTTCAAAATGAAATATGATTTACCAAGAAACTTCGTTGTTTTGTTTTTTAGCTTGAAATTATAATAGTTCACAAAGTCACTAATAGGTGGCGGCAGGGGCCATCGGTGGGGGGGGGGGGGGAGAATAACAATAGTAGCGGGGATTGGTGAATATAGCAACGAGGCCTTCACAGCAGGCGCACAGGGAGAAAAGTCCGTGAACAAACGTTAATGAGAAAGAACAAACGCGCTGAAAGGGAGACATATCAGAAAAATAAATACAAAAAGAACAATAATCACAATCATCCGCGGAAAAGCTTTACGAAGAAGTTTACAAGTGTCCAAAATCACATCTGGCCAACCCGCGTGAACGGCGGTGAGAACACCCACCACGGAGTCCGGGAGACCCCGCGCCTGGAGCGAAAGGTAGAGATTCCGCCGAGGGGTCGCGAAGGAGGCACACGCTAACAGGACCAAAATGACCTTAATTTTTTTTCTCCAAAAAACCAGTTTTGACCTTGGGAAAAGTCGAAAAACATATTTTAATTTTAACCCTAAATTTGACCTTGAAGATGACCTTTGACCTCTACGCTTGACCCCTGACCACAACCCCGAAGCCTCGGTCTATCACCCCAACAAGTTTGGACACGATCGGTCAAGCTCGGACCGAGATATCGACGGTAATGTTTGACTCCCCCAATTACTTACGTTCATTTACTTCTGGTTATAATTTTTTTTTCATTTTTAGCAATTTAAAATGCTAATTAGTTAATTACGAGATAGGGAAACAAATTCGAGACCTTCGCTTTATAGCCTTGACAAGTTTGGCCCCACCCAAAATACTTTAAACAGCTAATAAACGAGTCTAAACTTGCGATAATAACTATTTCTATAAATATTAATTGTTTTTACATTTAAAAGCCAAATGAGATGTGTAAGCGCAAGACGTCACAAAAATCGAGCTCTTTAAAAGTTAAAAAAAATTAAATTGTTTATGGGGAAACCAGAACTGAAATGCAAATCTCCCGCCGAAAATCCTTGTTATTATGAACCGCCATGTCGTAAACACGCGTTTAATTTTATAGATAGTTTTAACTTTAGTGTTAAATGCTGGGTTTTTCAAGCTTTATTTCTGGAACGAAGAACTTTTAAGATGCATTTGATGAACCATTTGACATCTATATAAGAGGGTTAATTAAACTAAAGAAAGTTTAATTAACAAACGACACCTGTGTATGATGTAAGATAAAAAAGAGTAAAACTACTGATCATGCCTCCGTATGCGATGGCGAAACTAGTCGTTCGCTCTTTGTAGCGCGTTAAAATTTTTAAAATTTTATTAAAAGTTTTTACTGTGTAACTAAAGTAGTTTTACTCTTTTCTTTTTTATCTTATTTGACATCTAGTTATTCTAATAAAACGCTTCTTAATATTGACGTTTGCGATTGTTCTCATTAAAACAGCCGGAATACACAACCGAAGAAGAGATATTAGACGACCAAATTATTGATTATTTGAACGTAAAAAATCAAGAATGGTTCGACGAGTTTGTTAATGATAATAAAACTCCAAAGAAAATTCATCGTAAAAAAAGACAATTGCTATAAAGACTGATGATTTAAATTCAACAATTAAACCAAACGTTGTATTTCCACCGGACTTCATGCCGTCTGATGAGCAAATGGAAGCGATTATCTTTTTTCAAGAATATTGTAAAAAATAATCAAATTTTAACTCCTAACGAAGTTGAAACGCCCATTGAAGTTTTGGAAAATCTTGAAAAATGATTGAAAATATGTGAATAAATCTGTTTTTTTTTAATAAATATATTGTTCTTATTTTTCCTACGTAAAATAGATATTTTAACTCTTTCGTGTTAAGGTTTAGTGTGGTAGATCGGTAGCGTTGCAGGATGTTAATCAAATAGTTTAAAGTTCGACTACGAAGCTTTTCGATCTAACACGCTAAATCTTTTATTAATATAAAACGAGATGTCACCCAACTAAACTATTATTATAAACATGTCAAGTTTCGTAGTATTTCTACCTTCAAACGCCTCACCCGATATTTATCCGGAAAACACGCCTTCTACCTTTAAAGTGCAGTTATCAAAACCTTTAAATTTTAACAATGAAAAATGGAGCTGTGCCCTAGCGGAAATAATTTTACCTGAAACATATTCGAATATAACAAAGGCGTATTCGCATTTCCAAGTAGGGCACGTGTCAGATGTTATTTCGCCCGAAGAAAATCAATGGGATTATATTAAAATTGAAATTCCACCCAAACGTTACGAGGGTGATGTAGACCGAAATAAGAACACTATCCCTACATCTCTTCAAAATAATATACTTAATGAGTTTGCTAAAAGTATTGAGGCCAATCAAACACTTAAAGGCAAAATTCAAATAAATACGGTAAAAGTAGATGAAAACGAACCTAATTAAAAATTAAAAATACAGTTAAAAAAGATGTTCAAATAAGAATACGTCAAGCATCGCCTCTAGCATCTGTTTTAGAATTTCGAGAAAATGATTTTGTCGACAGTGACTATCTTTCAAATTATCCACTCTCAAATCACGCCAAAAATATTTCTTTAACTTATGCAACAAATTTTATTGAAGTGCGAGTGAAAAAAGCGTTAATTGTGAATAAATTTCAAGAAAAATATTTACCACGACAAATTCCAGTAGAAGAAATCGAATTTCAACCCAGAAGGAAAAAACAGAAAATTAAAAAGAAACCGCAACTAAATCTAGAAGTAACAAGAAGAAAAACCAAAACTGAAACCAGAACTAAATTTAGAAGAAAAACCAAAAGTGAAATCAGAAGTAAATTTAGAAGAAAAACCCAAAGTGAAATCAGAAGTAAATTTAGAAGAAAAACCAAAAGTGAAATCAGAAGTAAATTTAGAAGAAAAACCCAAAGTGAAATCAGAAGTAAATTTAGAAGAAAAACCAAAAGTGAAATCAGAAGAAAATTTAGAAGAAAAACCAAAACTAACTCCGAAAGAAGAAAATTTAGAAGAAAAACCAAAACTAACTCAAAAAGAAGAAAATCTAGATAGTATTTCACCAACACAGTCTTTAATTCCGAATATTGATGGAGACGTTAACCAGCCAGAAGTTTTAAAACCTTCCGAAGAAAATAATTTACCAAGTTCTCTTCCAATAGCAATTAATCTACCTTCTCAACCCGCTATTAAACCAATACAATGGAATAATTACGCGATTGTGTTTGAGGCAGGCAGGTACGAGGGAGAAAGACAATATAATAATGAAATTCAACCGAGACAATTTGATGGATTAAAAACCGCGATATCGTCCTATAATGAAGACAATTTATATTTTAATTTAGAAATACCGGAAGGAATGGAAATTTAATTTCAAAATCCATTAGCAGATATTTTTAAAATTCCACCTGATATTTATTTTACTGGTATTCAAAAATTCGACCCGTTAAATAATTATTCAAATAATATTACTTTTAGTTCGCGTATCAATTTTATCGACATACGTGTTGAAACTACAAAAACACCGCAATTTGAGCAAGAAGATTGGGCCTTCTACTCTGTGTCAATTATCCAACCTTTCCTATTTGAAGGTCGGAGAGATGATTCTGGAAATCTTATTTCATTATCTCTGCATAGGCAATTAAAAAACGAAATCCAACAAGCCACTAACTTTCCCCCTTTAAACCGGTTTGAAATTCATTATGCAATCGAAGAAATAAATCGAGGCTATTATTTAAGAATTTCATTCCCTCCAGACCTACAAGCAGCGTTCACCGGCCCCTTAGCAGATATTTTTAATATAAACTCGCCGGAATTTCAAAATGGTGTAATTAGCAGTCAAAAACTTTTGAAAGTGTATGAGGAAAAATTTATGTCAGACGAAGATTCGGTTATAGATTTTAGATATAATAAAAATATTGCAATTGAACCTCCTAATTGGGAAAATGATAGTTACACATTTGAACGAAATTATTACGAGGCTGATAAGGATTCAAGCGGGAATTTTGAACCGTTATCCCTTCATTTTAAAATTTTAAACGAACTTCAAAGATATTTTGATTCGCATGTTTCTCTAAAGGCCGGATTTTTTATTTAAAAAAAAATGGAAAATATTATTTTCAAGTTGAGTTAATGAGTGGGCTGGAAATTAAAATATTTGGATCTCTAGCGGAGCTCTTGCAAATTGAGTACAAAATAGATTATATCTCCTCAGTTTATAAAAGCAAAGCATTAGACCCTCTTCAAATTAGATTAAAATTAGATAATACAGTTAATTTTATAATTTTTCGAAACGATTTAAACAGAGTTGAGAATAGTCGACGACAAAAACGTGATATCGATCTCCCCAATTACGAACAAGGTAAAAATAATAAGCTAAATGTTGTAGACAAATTTCATTGTCGAATTCCAAGCGGCGTATATCACACTAATTGAAGATATTTTAATTGCGATGAAACACTCATTACCCCAACAAAACTGGGCTAAATTCACGTTTAATTTTAATTCAGATTCGACAGTTTCCGTTAAAGGTTTGGGTGGAAACAGTTTTTTAACCTTTCCAACGGACAACCCCAAACTCGGACAAATGTTAGGATTGGGTTCAAATCAAATAGGGAGACCTCGTTTTAACGAAATCGGTATGTATCCCGCAGATATTAACCACGGAATATCCGGAATTTATGTTTATACAAATATTATACAGCCTGTAATTACCGGTCACACTAACACCCCATTGTTGAGAATTATCAAATTAAACGAAAATAAAAATCGAGCCCAAGTTGAAAGATTTCATTTTTTAGACTATTTTCCCGTACTGTGCGATCAAATACAAACCATAGAAATTTCTTTAATATCAGATTACGGTGAACTTTTGCCATATAAGACCGGAAAGACCATTGTTAAATTAATATTTAAAAGACTGGATTCCTAGTCTAAAGTCCACTTAAAACAACCTCAGCATGCAACGATTTTATAATCATTACGTTCAAACGGGTCGTGGATATAACGTGTTTCGAGGAAGCCAATATCAATCGGGGCGTGGTTTCGGTTCAATTTTTAAAAGTTTAGCGAGATTCGTAACGCCTCTTTTTCGCCCCGTAGCTAAATCACTCGGTATACAAGGATTAGGTTTGGGTAAAAGAGTAATGGGGGATGTTATTGCAGGTCAAAATTTTAAGGAATCGTTAAAAAAATAGCAAAATTGCTGGAACAAATCTTTTAAATAGTCTCGGTGATACCATATTAAACACACAGAAAGGATCTGGAATCCGGAGAGTAAAGAAGAATATTGAAGGGAATAAATTTGTAGATAATTTTCCTTTAGCCCCATTGTCGAATGCTACGCAGATTGATTTTCCTATCCCCCGGGGAGATTATTATATCGACTTGTCGAACTTGATGCTTAAAATTCGAATTCGCGTCAAAAAGACCAGAATGGGACTTTAATCGATATTCCTGCAGCAGAAAAAAAGTTTCCCTATGTAATATTCCACTTCATTCTATTTTTAGTCAAATAGATGTATTTATGAACGAAACTTTAGTACAGTCTAGCAACAACTGCTACCCATACTTAGCATATTTAATAACACTTTTAAATTTTGATAAGGGGGCAAAACAGTCCTACAAAACCGCTGAAGGCTATTACGAAGACGGCTTTTGTGACCCTGCTCTAGCTTTTGATGATAATAATAAAACTAAAGAAAACAATGGAATTTTAAAAAGAAGTAAAGATATTGAAGGATCGAAGGTCTGTGAATTTATGGGCAGGCTTCATGTTGATTCTTGTAAAATAGACAAATTTCATTTAAACAAAGTAAACTTAAGAATTCGACTCTTGAAAAATTCCGATGAATTTATAATTATTTCCCAAGAAGATGTAAACAATAAATATAAAGTAATTTTCGAGGACGCGATTCTTACTGTTAAACATATTCTTGTAAATCCCGATCTCCAGCTAGCACATAATGCCATACTTCAAAAACAAAGAGCTTTGTACGATTTAACGCAGACCGTAGTGAAAACTTTAACAATTTCCGCAGGCTCGAGCGATTTCGTGAAATCAAATATTTTTTTAGGTAAAATTCCAAATCGCGTAATAATAGGAATGGTAAACAATTCTGCTTACAATGGCTCCAGTCAAGATAATCCTTTTCAATTTAACCATAATAATCTGTCGTTTTTACAACTCTCTTTGAACGACCAAAATATTCCAGAAACTGCTTTAACTCCAGATTTTGGTAAAAACCTCTACACTAGGTCGTATTATTCACTATTCTCGGCAATGGATTTAATTGGAAATAACTCTGGTAATTGTGTTAATTACGAAAATTATAAAAACGGAAATACATTATTCGCGTTTGATTTAACTTAGGACTCTTCGGCAAATTCTAATAATCTTTCAATTCAACGGAATGGTAGTTTACGAATGGTAATGAAGTTTTCTTCACCCTTAACCAATATTCAAAACATAATTATTATTAGAGAATATGAGAACCGATTTGTCATTAACCAAGAACGTCAAGTTACATATATTACGGAATAAAAAACAAATAACGAGGACAAAGATCGGTGAGTTACCTCGTAAAATTGTAGTGGTAAAGATGTCTCGAACTCACAGTCTCTCGCCTAAACAAGAAGTAGCGGTCATAGGCTATGTCAACCCATCTATTAAAATTTATCGACTAGACACTTGCGCTGAATTTGAACTGAATTTGGAAGCTTGGCAATCACTTTTCACATTCGAAAAAGAAATAACGAATTTTTTTGAAGATCAAGTTGCGAGTTTTCACACCTGGCTCCCTCTTGAAGGTTCAAAGATAAAAATCGACTGTTTCAAGGGACAAAGAAAAGCTTGTAGATGTACGGTCTTACGCAAGAGGAAAAATCATTTGTATCATCTTTTTTATTCAACAAATTATGGATTTAATCTGAACCAAGCAGCGTGGAAAAGATTGAAGCATTGTAAACATACAATTGATCAAGAGATAAATTTAATTTTGTCAGCCAAAAATATCATGCATGATATAATTATACATGAACTTACTAACAAAATGTTTGAAATTACTGAAAATTGTGATAATTCTCACTGTAAATCGGCAATTACTCACGATATCTCTTGCAAACACGGGTTTGGAACAAATTTTGAAGACCGAGTTGAAAATATGATATTATTAGCCATTCCCCAATTAAATTTTGATCATATCATTGTAAGATTTCAAAAAGAATTTGGCCTTGACCCCTTAGTAGAAGAAAGTCAATTATATTTTGATATTGTTCAAAATGTTTCAAACTTGAAATGTGATTTAATTTATTAAAATAAAAACTTTTGATATAATCTGTTTTTTATTATTGTTATACATACATTTAAAGATGGTGGTGTCAAAAACAGACAAAGAATTAAGTAAAGTTTATTACGATGTTCAAAACCCATACAGTTATTCTAATAGTGTCACTTTAAGAAAAGCTTTTCCCAAAATTTCGGAAAAAGAAATTAAAGTTTTTCTTCAAAAACAACCAACCTACACTCAGCATAGAGCTAGGCGGTTAAATTTTAAACGTAACAAATAATACGTAACAACTATCGACGAAACATTTATGGCAGATTTATTAGACTTACCTCTTTTACAAGCGTATAATAATAATTATCGATTCACGCTCTTAGTTCAGGATGTCTTTAGCAAATTCGTTAAAAAATCAGACCTCGAGCGAGATTGTGAAGGCCTTTAGAGTCATTTTTAAAAAACGAGTGCCCCTTAATTTATGTACCGACGCGGGTTCAGAATTTAGAAACGCCCCATTTCGTGCTCTTTTAAAACATCATAACGTACAACATTATCTTGCGTATTCTGAAAAGAAGTCATCTATGATTGAAAGACTTGTTCGCACGGTAAAATCTAAAATATTTAAAATAATTAGAAAGACCGGTAATTTACATTATCTTAATAAATTACCATTAATTGCAAAATCTTATAACGCTCGAAAACATTCGACAACAGGAATTGCGCCTAAAGATGTCAATAAAAACAATGAATCGGCAATTTGGAAAAAAAATTATGCCAATTTTAAAATAATTGGCAAGCCAACTTTACAAATTGGGGATAGGGTTCGTTTAGCCGTTGCAAAATCAACATTTTATAAAGCAAACAGGGGAACGTTTACAGCCGAAATATTTTAAATTCATAGTGTAATTACGAGAGAGCCTTGTATGTATATTGTTAAAGACCTGTCAGGCAATATAATTAAAGGGGCGTTTTACGCTCAAGAAATGGTTAAAATTCAAGAGTAAAGACCTACAATCTTTATTCAACATTTTGTCAACCATGGGTAAAGTACACGTTCTCCTGGGGCTTTCGATCGTAATATTCGGCGTTAGAGCTACAATTGTTTCATCGGCAATGAAATTAAAAAAACTGAGTCCCGAATATACTTTAGACATCGGAGTTTGTGACAAAGCATACGACCTTGGAAAAGACACGTATCTCGTAAAATGTAACGAGACTTTCGACGTGCGACATTTTAAGAAAGAAGACGGAACTTTGAAGCCATCTATTAGGGAAATCAACTTAACAAAAGGTCAATATGAAAAATTGTGCATTTTGACAGTGACATGAAAGATGAATACTATTCAAATTCAAACCATATTACGGTGTGACCCACGCTCAAAAGATAAATTTATCGGAGTGTTTCCAGCCAACCGATTACCGAAGCCTCCAATTAAAAAAACCTATTGTTTCGTAATTAATACTGATCCTGACACGCTTCCAGGATCTCATTGGACGGGGGCTTACAAATCAGGCGACACTCTGGACTTTTTTTGTTCTCTGGGAAGATCTCATCGTGATTATGGATTTCAGCTAGAACGATATTGTGATCGTATTCGATTCAATATTCATAAATTTCAATCAAATAAAAGTAAAAACTGTGGACCCCATGTAATTTATTTTCTAACCTCGAGATGTATGGGAATCTCTTACAGTAAAATAATTAACGAATTGTATAATTTCAATTTAAAAAGAAATGATAGTGTAGCGTTGTTAAATCTATGTATTCATTTGATGAAAGATTGAAAAAAAAAATAAAAAGATTTGTTTAAAATAAGAAATGTTTATTTATTTCATACATAATTAATGTTACACATAAGTATTTTTATTATTCTTGCCAGCGCGAAGGAGGTCTTGTTTGTAGTTTTGGCCTGGGAGACTTTTTAGGCGATGGTGATTTTAACTTTTTTTGCGGTGAGATTGGAACTTCACCTAAGCACCCTCCTCCGAATCTAGCTCTTGATCCCAATCATCTTCCTTGCTTAATTGACTTCCAATATCGGTATTTTCTAAATAGACTTCAAATATCTCATTTTCTCGATTTAAGCGTTTTTGCATTTTATCACTAATGGTTTTTTGTCGCTTAACAATCGGTGTAGATGATATTTTTTCTCGAGAATCTATAGTCTTTAAGAGACCCGGTAATTTGGCCTCTCCTCTAGACTCTCCATTTTCTCTTTCGCTGAGATAGTCTTTCATTTTGCGTGTCATTGTGTTTAGACGCAGCTCTGCGGCTTCCCCAGCGTTTAGCCCCTCAGGCGTTTCGAAGGGTGAATAAATTTGCGAAGCGAGAGAGGAGTTTAAAGTGTTTTTTAATGGGGCAACAGAAAATTCGCGTAATTTGGACCGACTGTTTAAATTAGAAGATAATATATTTTGCATCTCATTATCTAGTAAGTCGTAATATGTTTCTTGAGGGGAAATGAGTGTTTTATGTTCTTGAGATATTTGTCCAACACTCGATGCGGGAACTAAAATCATTTTTTTCATTTTATCTTTTATTGAATAAATTCGCAATTAACGGCACGATAGATCCTAGGAGAGCTGGTGTAAAAAAGCCGTTTCCCTTCTGAATTAACAAAGCACGCTTCTGTTTTTGGGAAATTTTCGGACTGGCCAAAAATCTTATTGCTTTTTTAAATTTAGAAAGTTGTTTTTTCTTGGATTTAGATAAAACAATTCCGCCAAATTTCAAATTTCTACAAACTGTCTGTAAGGCTTTTAATTGGGTTGGAGAACTATGAGCTAATAAATTTTTACGAATCCCCCCTTTAGTTTTATACAATAAATTCAAATATGGATAATGTGTTTTAAACTTGGTAGATGGGTTTGCAATAGCACTCGTTTTTTACGTACTGTCTTTTTTGGAGCCATTGTCTTTAATGAACTTGATAATAATAAAGTAAATTATTTATTATTGAAAAAAAAAACTACCATTTGTGGTCCGTTTTGGTGAAATGTGTACGATCTTAATCGTAAGATATCTGGAGTGGTAGCAGATGTATCTATAAATAGGGAATTGTAACGTTCTTTTGTAGCCATATCATAGGCCATTTTAATTAGTTTTGTATTATTAGGAGATATCTGATTGGCTAGATATTGAATTTGACTTAAATCTCGAGATTTAAACAGATTTAAATATGACATATTAAGAGAGATTAAACGAGATTGTTTGCCTCGAGGAAATAAGGTTTGGGAGATTAATATGACTGAAATCTCATAATGATGGCTGTCAACAGTGACTAATTTAGCAATTTGATCATTTTTGTAAAGTTCATCCGCTAAATCATCAATAATAATTAGGGAATTTCTATTTGATTCCCAAAAATCACTTTCCATCGGAGGTAGTCCTTGAATAAACTCTATATCGGTTAAAAGTTGAGATAAAACCTGGTAACCGGGTGGCCAAACCGAGTAGCAATAAATAATTTTAATAGGAGGTTTATCAATTAATACATTTCTCCATCGAATTAACGAGTTGACCCAAGAAGATTTTATTGACATGGTAGGGCCTGAAACCATTATTGGGAAGAGTGAAAGAAGTTTTATATAAGACATTGTTGTTTAAACAAAGACAATATACTACGTACTTTGTTAGTAAATTGTTGGTTTTATAGAATATAATTAAAATCAACAAACATTTTTAATTTAAAAAATTTATTTTATTAAAGTATGATATATTTTTATTTGATTAAAATCATTCCTTCACCACTTATATAAAGTTTCAAAATAAAAACATACAACAATAACACTTTTGAATAAAGAATAAAACATAATAATTCCTTCACCAAAAATAAACACAAATTATACATTAATTCCCATTTTTTAGTAAAAATTCCATTTTAGAAGTTAAAAGTTTAAACCTTAAATTGTTTAAAAATAAAGTATTTATTCTATTTCCGGGAGAAATTTCATTAACTACAACTATATGATTGAAGGAAACTTGTTTTGTGGGTTTGTTTGTTACATACATTTTTTTCTTTAGTCTTATGATTAAAAGATGACAATTTTCTTTTACAATTCTTCATTTTGATATTCTAAATAACCGTAGGGTACGCTAGAGATATTGTCTTTTAATACGCGTTTACAAAATGTGTTTTTGAAAGTTTTACTTAAGTTGCCAACGCGTAAAAGCATATTGTACTTATCTTTTATTACGTTAAAAGGAATTTTTACTTTAAACTCTGTATTTGGGACAAAAATCATCTGTTTGAAAGCATCAAAGTGAATAATTTCCGCATTTTCCCTAGTGAGGGTTATGCCTTTTAATTTTATAACGGTCTTGTTATCCTCAGTCTGGAAACTGTACGACTTAGGACCACTAGATACGAATTTAGTTATGTATTCGGGGTCTCGCATGTAAGTTCACCTAAGTTACCACCGAGGGGGGTAGCCATTCGTTTGGTAAATGTGTAAATTGAACACCATCTGTATCAAAATAAAGTACTCGCTTTCCCAACTTATTAATTAATCTATGTAAATGAATACGTCCATAACTAGTGACAAAAGCAGCGATTATTATGTTACCTTTGCGAAATGTTGGTGCCAGCTCACTTTCTTTTTTATACATTACCATGGCCGTGTCGGGGTTTATTAATTGAAAGTCTGTTAATTTATTCGTTGTGTCTGCTATAATCTCGGTTAATTTAGAGTATCTATGTATAATTTTAGTCGTGGTCTTATCCATTCTTAGTGCCATTCTTCCATATAACGAATTTTGCGCCAATTTCGCGGAAGTTCTTAAGGATGGGTTATCAACAATTTCTTCAGGTTCTAACCTAACACCGTCAGCTTCGTATATTGCGTCTAAATATTCTTTTTTCTCTTCATATGTTTTAATATTAGGTGGAAATCCTGAATTTTGAACTTTTGCTTTAAAAAAAATATCGATATATGGTTTAAAAATATTGGTGGTATGATTGTAGTGGTAGACCTCGAAAATATCTAACAATTGGTATTGACACTCTTTTATCGCGTAGTAGATTTCCACCGAGGGTAAGACCACCGTTATAGCTCGTTCATCAATACTATGGGTGCATTTTTCATCACTCTCTTTAACACAACTTGCGCATAAAGGATAATAAAGTTTCTTATTTAAACGAAAAGGGAGAACGGGTAGGTAGAGATCACGAGGTGGGAGGATTCGACAACTAATTATTCCAAAGTAAGCATTGGGTGTAAAATCCAAGTTGTGGGTGATAAGTTTAACACTTTTGCATCCATATTCCTTTTTTTGTAAACAATAGGCGTAAAGACTGCAAAAGTCGAAATATCGGATTTGTTCTCCAATTGAGTAGTCTATTTCGTGGTACAGTCTGATGGTTTCTACTCGACCACCCACTAGCGAATCTCTGGGATTAATAGTCGGAATTAACTTAAGTTTATTGAAAAAAGCTTTGGCTTCAGAATTTTTCTTCAACATTTCCAATATTTTACATTCATAAACCTGAATGTATTTGAAATTTGGCAAGTTTTCTTCAATAAAGATTTTACGATCTAACTCACGCTCATATATTTCCTTGAATGTTTTCCCTAAAACACTATTCCATTTTTGTCCGGGGTAGTGGGTTGGACAAGCATGCCAGTAACAACCTAAAACATCGAGGGCTACCGGGGGATCTTGACTAAAACCGTCCAAGAAGTATTGTCCAACAGCATTTTCTCCTCCCGGGGATCTGACTGTTTGGAGTGTTAGTTTATTTTCCGATTCATACCACTTTAGATATTTTAGAGCAATAGCGCTTTGATTTTGCCGACCTGCTAAACCCTTAGCTGGAATGGTACACAAAGTAAACGGTTCAAGGAATAGGTCGATAAAAACATTGTTAAGGGCTCCTGATAGAGATATACCATTATAATTGGTAATGTCTATCTGAACCAAATCCTGATAAAGTTGTCTAAATTTTTTAATTGAAATTCTTAAAAGTTTCAATCTAATAAACAATAGGCTTTTGCGTCTGATTTAATACAATAGATTGGTTCCAATTGTTCCTGCAAGTAGTAGGAAACTAAATATGAACATGTAAAATCCAAGATGGCCGCCAAAACAACCCCCCACCCCCCAAAAATTTTTGTCCTTGGAAAAATTGAAAATATTTTGGTTTTCAATTTCACCTTGAAGATGATCCTTGACCTCGACGCCTGACACCTGTCCACAACCACTAAGCCTCGGTCTATCACCCCAACAAGTTTGGTCACGATCGGACAAGGTCGAACCGAGATATCGGCGGTAATATGTGACCCCACCAAATACTTATGTTAATTTACTTTTGGTGTCATTTTTTTCGTTTTTTCGTTTTTTAGCGGTTTAAAATGCTAATTAGTTATTTGCGAGATGGGGAAACCTTCGCTTTATAGCCTTGGCAACTTTTGGCCACACCCAATCACGTGATATCCAACTTACCCCTGTTGAAAATTAAACTTTATTTACTTTTTGGAAATAAATAAATATACAATCAATACATAGTTTGCATCCCTACGTCATCAATGACGCAGTTCCAAGTATAGATATAAGAACCAAGAATAAATATTTAATTTGAGCTAGAATGAACGATTCTATGCCGCCATTTTGCCGGTGTAGATTTCTTAGTAAAACGGGAGGGTTAACAGTTTCAATCGTCTGTTTGCGGATTTTAATTATTTTCAAATGATTAAGAAATTAGTTTCACGTTAAAAATTGTTCGAGTAGTTCAATTACCAAGGGAGAGCAAAAATTGTTTATTTTATTCGATAGCGAAGGTAATTGTAAAAAGGATGACCGCAAAGGCCTAACTTTGATAAGCTTTGTCAACTTCTTTTCGTAGATATTTCTGTCGTAATTTGATATTTTATTTAAATAACCCGGCCTTAGAATCTTATCTGACTTTGTTTAGGGCCCATTTAAAAATTTAAAGCATAAATCTAATTAGTTTTGTCGCTTTGACGAGATTACCAACAAAATGGCTACCTATTTAGTAGCTACGCGCGAAATGGTTTGAATTTTTGATCGCCCTCCCAGTTTCCTTGGAGACCATAGGCCCCTCCCTTCGGTGCAAACTATGTATACACATTTTAAAACAAATTACAATGGGGCTGGTCAATATCCGCCCGAGATATAGCCCCTTATGTATAGCCCCGGTTGAAATAAAATACAATTTAACTTACCCTGTCGAAATAAAATACATATTTTAAAACACAACAAATTGCAATAGGCCTGATTGGTCAATATCCGACCAATAACTTATGTTTTACCCCTGTTGAAATGAAACTTTATTTACTTTTGGAGATAAATAAATAATACAATAACGACATAATAAACAATCAATACATATTTTAAAAACACAACAAATTACAATGGCGCTGATTGGTCAATATTCGCCCGAGATATAGCCAATTTTGTTTTTTTTTGTTTCACATCAAATATATACAACATTTATTAGGGAAACCAGTTTTTACCTCTCCGAGGGGACAAAGTCCCCTAGGAGGGGTTATACAACGACCGTGTCTGTCTGTGGGTCTGTGGGTGGGTCTGTGGGTGTGTCTGTCTGTCAGGACTGCGAACGCGTTCGCATTTTCGGCGCAAAGTGTAATCACTGCGTACGCAGTTTCTCAAAGGGTTGGCAAAACCACCGTGTGACGGTGAGCGTTAACGGATGCATTTGTGGTTTGGTTTGGATGGTGTTTTTTCGCTCACCGTCGTGACGGTTTGGTGTATTACGGTTTTTGTAATGTTTATGCGTAGGTTGTGAGTGTTGAATTTGTTGTGTTTGTGTTCTGATGGATGTGCATGTTGAGTCTGTTGTGTTTATATGGGCGTTTTCTCTCCAACTTCTTCTTAATGACTTTGGGACGGACCGAGTGCTGAGTGTAATGCTACCTCTCAACGTCCAATGGCAGGGTTTCCACCAGTTGTACACGGTATTCGTCTTAGTATCAATTTGCGATCGCATCGGGCGGGATTTGAACCCGAGACCTCCTGATTGACAGGCGGACGTTCTACCACAGAACCACCGACACTTGTTACGCCTTATTGAAAATTAGACCTTCAGCTTTATCGGAAGCGTATTTAATAGAGTACGAAATTTTGGTTTAATTGAAATAGAATTGAAATTGAAATTATTGCATCGAAGAAATTCTAATTTAGCGTTTCTCTATTGATTAAAAACAAATGCGCCACCCAGGTTTCGAACCCAGACCATTCGGCTTGGCAGTCGAGCGCTCTACCACAGAACCACCGATAGCTGCTTAGATTCACTGAAATTAAGACAGGCATCGTAAGCATAATAGGTAATAAAGTCTTTTTTTATTAATGCATTTATGAAGGCCTAATCTGGTATTTTTTAAAGGTTAAATCTTGTTTTAGCGCAGTCAGCCGAGATTAGAGGGTTAAAGGGTAGACCCTGTGGGTGGTCCACTTTCTTAACGACCTATATATAGTTCTGTTAATTCAAAGGAGATAATTTAACGTTAATTGCTTTAAAAGCTGGCGGTTAGTCAAGTGGCTCTCTGTGCTTTGTTGATGGTAAGGTTTTTGCTTCTTGTAAATGCATTTGGTGTGGATATTTGGATATCTACGATTTCTAACGCAGTCAATGATTTCTTGGGTGTGCGAGTCATTATATGATATTGGAAATTGGACGGCATTGGTCTTTTTCATGTGGTATGCGTCACAACGTCAACAGGAAGTGAACGAGTCGTCCACTACCAGATATCTACGGTATCTTCATCAAGGGCGAGTGTTGAAATAAAATGAGCGTTAAAGATGCGGCAAGTATTTCGTAAGCGAGTAATTCCAAAAAGCCTCTGTAGATATTTATTTCATTAAAATTTGCTTCGTATTATATTTAACTGATAAACTTGTTCTGTAAAAGGGTTTAATTCAATTGTGCATTGTTATAGTACGTCTAACTTACTGTTGTAACTACTTAACTTATGATATTCTGAATAAATTAAAATTGGTCGTTTCGTCCCAATTATTTTAATTATAATAAAAATTTTATACCGGGCGGGATAGAAATGGGTTAATATGTTTAACAAATAACTCTAAATTGCGGAGATATATCTTTAAGGGTTATCTCGAGAAATTAATACCACTAGGGACAATTCTTCCGAGGAGAGGTATATTTTGGCTTGCCAACTTGTTTTTTCTCTTTTTAACGGTGCTCTTTAAAATGTCTCCTGGAGAAACGTGATCTCCGTTTATAATTTTATCGTTTTAGCGCGGAGATGTGATACAATGTAGGTGACAAAAAAAACAAGATAGGGTAAAATCGATTTTTATAAACATTTTGCGTTTGTTAGTGTGATATAGTTAGTCAATTGTTGAAAAATCCAAACTAGTTTTACAAGGTTGCAATGAGTGGATAAATTTTACACGTGACGATAATTAAGGGGTGGTTATCAAATTAGTTTTACAAGGCTAATGCAATAGAATGTTGAACCACTTCTATCCTAGAGGTAATTATAATTTATAAAGATATATAGACAATTATTTTGCAGGTTGTGTTTGATACAACATAGTTCATAATCCGGCAGAATTTGATGGACCGTGTCTTCTACGATTGCCTTGCGTGTTTCTGGTAACGTGGTTCAGCAGAAAGTTAAAATTATAAATAAATTAAAGTAAGTAATGTTTAATTTTGAAAATAATTAAACTTTATTTTGTTTTAATTTAGTCACCAAATAAACAACCATCCATTCACTGTGTATAGTCAGAGAAAATTCTATCTACGTGTAAAGGTATTCACAAAGTTGCTATTTTAAATTTAAAAAAAAGAAAGTTAATTATTTATATTATTTTAAGTAAATTGTTTTTGGAATTTTTATTGATTACGTAACTTTATAATAACCGTTTTCCATTGTATCTTCAAAATAAATAAATGTAAGAATTATTTTATATTGCTAAAGTAGCACGTTTTTCTTGTAGGTGGATAAAATTATACAGTTGAATTGCTAAAGCCAAAAACATTGTATCTTTAAAAGTAAATAAATTAAATTTTTCATAATACATTAGTGACTATATCCGCCGTTTTTCGGAATTTTTATTGATTATGTTATTTTAGAATGTATTAGTGTACTATTGAAAACCAAAAAGCTATCCTGTTTGGTTAAAATTATACCCTTGTATTGCAAATGTAAAAACATTATCTCCAAAAGTAAATACATTTTATTTTATTTATTATAAACATAATTGGCTATATCTCGGGCGGATATTGACCAATCAGCGGCATTGTAATTTGTTGTGTTTTTAAAATATGTATTGAATGTTTATTATGTCGTTATTGTATTATTTATTTATCTCCAAAAGTAAATAAAGTTTCATTTCAACAGGGGTAAAACATAAGTGACTATATATTGGGCGGATATTGACCAATCAGGCCTATTGCAATTTGTTGTGTTTTAAAATATGTAATTTATTTCGACAGGGGTAAGTTGGATATCACGTGACAGACAAACTTGCCAAGGCTTTAAAGCGAAGGTTGCGAATTTGTTTCCCTATCTCGTAATTAACTAATTAGCATTTTAAATTGCTAAAAATGAAAAAAAAAAAAAATTATAACCAGAAGTAAATGAACGTGAGTAATTGGGGGGTCAAACATTACCGCCGATATCTCGGTCCGAGCTTGTTCGATCATGTCCAAACTTGTTGTGGTGATAGACCGAGGCTTCGGGGTTGTGGTCAGGGGTCAAGCGTCGAGGTCAAAGGTCATATTCAAGGTCAAATTTAGGGTTAAAATTAAAATATGTTTTTCGACTTTTCCCAAAGTCAAAACTGGTTTTTGGAAAATAATTTGGGGTCATTTTGGCGGCCATCTTGGATTTCGGTCATTGAACTCGTTAAAAGGGACTTACCTACTACTGCTGGGCACCAAAGGAAAGTGACGGAGCGGGGATAATTGTCACATAGATCATGGATTATTGAAACAACCGGATCAGAAGAGCGCGTCAACAGTTGGGTGTGGGCACTCTGAGAGTCGGAGCAAATAACCAGCTCACCATGCACATTTGTCACCGCGTATGAAAGAGCCATCTGGATAGCGAGGAGCTCAACACGGTTGATAGGATGCCCGGAGTCCACGAAGGACCTCGCGCCGACGCCGAGGGCCGGAATCGCGAAAGCCGCACCAGCAACACCCGAGTCCGAGGAGAGCGAGCGGTCCGTATAGATGACCGTAGCATCTCTGGCGTAAGGTTCGAGGGTCGCGAAAAAGAGCTGCCGAAGCGCGTCAGATGGCAGGTCTCCCTTGGTAGAAGAGAGCCAGCGAGGAATGATCGTGGCCGCTGGTGGTTCCCACTCCGGTGTTCGCAGACGAGGGATATGGGCCCTGGAGTAGTTGAACATTAAAATAGTTGAATTTTCGCTCATATGTGGCTTTTGTCGTAGTTGATAACCCCAGAGAGAACTGAGCGGCAAGTGGGGGTTAAATTTTCGCTCTTAAAACCACGTGATCGAAATAACAGGACAGGTCGGTTTCCGGTATGATGCTTTTGTAACCTCCCTAAAGAGGCGGAGTTAAACGATAGACGTTAGAAGCATGTTAATTAGTCCATGTTAGAAGCACCAAGTTTGAAATTCGGCTCTCTGGCCCAAGCAAACTTGAACAGCCATGTGTTTCATCTTAAAAGGTTATTATTTTGTTTCTTATTTTAAAATATTTCGTAATGCTTTTTTTATGGTATTACTTATTTAGGTGCTGTATACCATTGTCCACAGTATACTTACAAGAAGCTAATTGAACCAAAATTATTGTTGGATGTCTTTGTAAATACCAGAGGAAAATGTTTAGGCTGGGACATATTAGAGCAATATCAGTATGAAACGAAAGAAGCCCTCAAAGCTAATTAAGCGTTACGAAAGAGTATCATGGAAAAGTCCAAAGAATCTACGAAACTCATCTCTCCAAAGAAAGAGCCTGTAGTGGAAAATCGCAGAAGGAAAAGCTAGAATCTCCTCTGAAGAAAAACAAAATAAGTAAAGGATCTCCAACTAAGGATGAAATTCCCACCATTCACATTCCAGAAATTAAAACCAATATCAGCTCAAGCTCATCTCAAAGCACAATTTAAATTGACGATAATTCAATGTATAATTTTTTAAATGGAGACCCAGATTTGGAACTTTTTCAACAATTTTTACTTTCATGAAATTTTCCACTACAATATGTATTCCTAAAAAATGTTCCTATTCATAATGATTGAGTGAAGAATCAGAATAGTGTTACAACGAAAAGATTAAGTGATATTTCTAGTGATATAAAAATTTTACAATTTGTGTTATGTAAAGATTAATTTAGGCTAATTTTGTTTACATAATCAAAATTGTATTGTAAAATGACCTTAAAAAGAAAGCATTATTTTGTTTCACATATAATCACTATTATATTTTTTTATTTTTAAAAACTGTGATGTTTCAAGTTGAATTGAAATAAAATTATGTAACAATTTTTTCGGAAATTCTGGTATTGCCATTAACCTCTTCTATGACTAGTCCTGATAAGGCTTTAAGTTTATCCATGTTGCCTTCAAACAACGCAACGAAAGGATTACTGTTTCGACCACCAGAGCATCGCTGCCTCCCAAAGTATTGCTCAAGAGGATCTTGATATCAACACTTATGTTGCACCTTTTCTAACAAGGAATTTAACAGCTGTAATTGAGACTAAAAGAATCTTACTATCACTAAAATAATAAATGTTTATTATAGTTGCACCAGTCATTCCTAGACCCTCAACTGTTGCTGCGCTCAAAAGCATTTTGTTCCTTTCGCTGTTGGCAAAATCTCCAGGTCGATTGGTAACATCTTTCTCCCAATCTTCTAAATATTTCATGAAGTCTTTTTCTAGCCATTAAAATTAAAGAATGACATTTATTTTCTTGAAGCATCCAAAAAATGGTTTAATTTACCTTCAAGTTCAAACGTTCGTCGTTTTCATTTTCATAGATAAACATCGGATAAAGTAAAGTCTTCTCGACCACATGCCTGAACCCACCGTTGACATTGTGGGTTTCCTTTTTTGCTGATGGAAACTTTATGAAAAAGACTCCGGGGGCTCCATTAACCTGTCTATTAGTCGAGTTTTGTTTGGAACTACAAGATCCATATTTGCAGACAATTCGCCGAAGCTTTTTTTAAGCCTTGGATGGTTTAATAAATTTGACTCGCCTATAAGATACAACCATTTAATAATGTTATTAAAATTAGAAAAAGTTGAAATATATTTAAACGCAATGAATATTTACCTTTAGAAAATAAACCTTCCAATTCGTAAGCAAATTAATACGCTCGCTCGATAGAATGCAGATGAAAATGATCAAACCATTCAAACGTTCTCTCTACAGCTGCCGGATGGCGCTGCAGTTATGCGCGTAAAATCAAAATAAAAGCAACCAATAAGAATCTAGGAGAAAACGTAGCTGTCACATGACAGTAAGTTAACCTGGCCAGATAATCCCGACGGGACCGTTTGTTTGGGCGACATGTTTTTTTTGTACGGTTAAAGGCAGGACCTTCATCTCCCTATCTAAATTATCTCTGATAACCCTCCCATGATTTTCGTTCCTATCTTCACTAATGCTGTGTTAAAGCCTATGGGGAAAATTTAAACTGGGGCTCTAGATATTATTATTACCAACTCAATGATTAAAATCCCTTACTGCTATATATGGTCGAAATGTTAACTACTACAATAAAAAATAAATAGACAATATGTCTATTTTTTTTTCTACAATCTGGCTTATTCTGCAGCCCTCATTCAAAAACTATTATAGCTAGAAATCTGAGAAAATCTGAAATTTTTATTGTGGAGTTAGTATACCAGGGAACACTTTTAAGTGAGGTTTCGTCGAATTCTGTAAATATTTTTAGCAATTTTCGAAAAACCTATTTTTCACCACTAGGTGCTAGATCAAAAAGTTGTAGAGCGTCATCAAAAACCTAAGAACATCGTTGTTTCTATAGAATAAGACCAATATTTCACAAAAAAAGCATGACTCGGAAAACTGATAAGTTGCTCAAGCTAAAATAAACCCACTCTCATAGAGATAGAAAATAGTAAGTAGAGGCCCAACCAGGGAGAAAAAAAGAGCTTCTTTCTGTTATGAAAATTTCATCCCACCCCCGTGGCATGCATTATACCACACCGTTCTGAAGGAACTAGAAATAGACGTAAGAAACAAACTATAGCTTTTTAAAACTAAACTTTTTAGACTTAAAGGAAGTTTCTGTAACTTGTAATAGGCTTTATAAATAAATAAAGTAATTTTTTTTGTAGTTTGAATTATTACTTTCTTTACATACAATTTAGAATAAATTATAATAATTTTACTATAGTAATTATGTAAATTTAAATAAATCTGAAAATGGTTGAGGCTTGTGAAGTTGCAAATTGGATTTTCCCTTGAGATTAAAAAGGATAAAAGTATACAATTTTAATGGTTTGATAATATTTGTGATATCGGTATATACAAAAACAACTTTATAGCGGAGTTACAGCTAACATAATGATTTGGTCGGTTTGGAGACACTCGAGATTAATATTATACATCTAGCACCTACTGTTGTACGGAAACATTAAAACTCCTAAAAACGTCTTCGGATGCCCAAGATGAAAAGTTCTATGGTCTCGACACTCTCGAGTTAGAAGTGTCATCCTCAGATAAAGAATATACAGAAGAAAAAACATGCCCTAATAATTAATATTCCGTGATTAATGTTATTTAAAATTTGTAGTCGGTATGGATGGATTTTTAATTTCAAATTTATTCATTATAAATCGTCTCAAACATCAATACACTGCGTTGCACTCCAGAAGGCTCTGGAAACTGGGAGAAACAAAGTTAGATTGCTGTGAAAACAACTTCATGTAACTAATCAAGCGCAGAATAGCAATAATTTAAAGCTTTCATCTCTAAAAAACTTCACGAAATGAGAAAACGAAAGTGTTAATGAATATAGAGGAAAGACTTGGTCCAACTTCAATAGAACTGTTTAAATTTTTACACCAAACTGGATTGAAAATTAAAAAAACAGTAATACCTTTAGTTACTACGAAGTTTTGCCATGACAGTTAATTTTTTTCTCTGGAAGCATACGATTTCTTGATAAAACACCTTTGTTTACCACATCTCAACCCTCAAGGAGAATGGATAAACAAAATTGGTCCAACTCTCGAACTTTGTAAATATTCCGACAAGGAGTTGGTAATACCTAATACAGCGGTTCCCAATTTTATTTTGCTATGGAACCCTAAATTATCCACCTAATTCTGGCGGAACCCCAACTCATTTTTTTTACTCATCTTAAAACTCTTGACACAAACAAAGATGGCCGCGCTGCGAATTCTCGTAACCCCTGTAACCCTTTTACGGAACCCCATGGTTCCGCGGAACACCTTTTGGGAACCACTGACCTAATATTTCATCTAAAGCCGTATTCAAAATCAAGTTAGTGAAGTTTTGTAATTGCAATATGTACCCTCGACACTCGGCAGCTTCTTCGGGCTTACCATTTTTTACCAAGTTCTCCAATGCTAATAGAACAGAATCAAATCTACTTCTGAAGTAATGAAGACCTTAAATTATACAATAAGTAAAAACAACGATATTTAAGAGTGCACAAGAATTGTTTATTTAAAAAATAAAATATTTAAAACCCGACTAGTTTCGGCCGCAACATCGCTCCGTCATCAGGGGTCTAACCCGTTTGTTGGTTACGTCTCTATATTTGTAAGCTAGGTTAACAAACAATATATGTCATTTTTTAAAATAATAGATTTTTCCAATTTTTAATGTAATCTACTCCGGGTCCTAGGTCTCGATTTAAACAATTATTTTTATCTGTTGATTTTTTAATATAATACGATTCATAAATATTTAGTTCTATACGATTTTTACAAGTTTTTATAAGTTTTACGGTATCTGGGTTAATGGAGTGGTTGGTTTTACAAATATGCGCCGCTAGGGCAGAGGTTTCAATCTTTTTTAGTCTAACATCGGCAAAATGTTCTTTTGAACGTTTTTTTAAACTTCTTTCTGTCTGACCTATGTATTCCTTACCGCAGCCACACTGTATAGAATAAATCCCAGGTTTATCCTCCGGTTTTATAGGGTCTTTTGAGCTAGTTAGGTAGCTTGCTATTTTATTAATAGGTTTGAATGCGGTAAAACAATCTAGAGAAGTCCTCAAGATGTTAGCAATTCTGGATGACAATGTGGGGTAGTAAGGGATACAAACAATCGTCTGGTTTTTGTCAAACGGTTTGAGTCTAGTACGTTTGGCAACGTCATTGGAACTAAGGAACTTATTACACGCTTTTTCAACCACTGTAGGGGAGAAACCTCTATCTGTGGCTACTAGTTTTAGAAAATCTAGTTCCAAACTTAAAAGGGTGTCATTAGAGCAGACATTTAGGGCCCTATAGACTAATGTGTAGAAGGACGACATCTTTTGGGATAGTGGGTGAGCTGATCTGTTATGAGGTATTGTAGTAACAGAAAAAGGTTTCCTATACACAGTGGTTTCAATTTTATTATTGACATTTTTAACTAACACATCCAAAAAAGGTAAACAATTATTTAACATGTATTCTAAAGTAAATTTTATGTTAGGGTGGATATTGTCTATGTAGTCATGAAACTTTTTTAGTTCTTCATTACCGTGTCGCCAAATTAAAAAAATTTCGTCCACGTAACGGATCCAAATTAACGGCTTTTGTTGGTAATTTCCCAACGCTTTGGATTCAAAGTCATTCAGAAAAATATCGGCGAGAAGCGGACTTAAAGGAGACCCCATAGGGAGTCCTTCAATTTGTTCATAGTACTGGGAATTGTATATAAAGAAGGGGGATTCCACACACAGTCTGGTTAGGGTTAAAATGTCATTTGTTTCTATATGAGAATAATTGGCCTCGACCAATCTCCTTTCAAAACAATCTAACGCTTCATTAACCGGTATATTTGTGAATAGTGACACAACGTCAAAAGAAGCTAGTATGTCCTGGTCTTCAAGATTCAAAGTTTTAGTTAAGTCCAGAAATTCCTTAGAATTAGACACTGTGAACGAATTAGATTTCATAAAGTGGGAGAATTTTTTGGCGATAAATTGTGCAATTTTATGGTTCGACGTGCCAATATTTGATACTATAGGTCTAAATTTTAGTTTTTCTTTGTGGGTTTTTGGGAGCGCGTACAGTCTTGGTGGTTGGTAATGCTTTGGAATTAATTTCTTGATGGTGGTTGGGGGTAGGGTATTGCATAATTTTAACACTTTTTTCACTTTAGTATGGTATTGGTCTAAGGGGTTCTTTTTAAGTTTCTTGTAACAGTTGTCGTCTAGTAAATTAAGGACTTCTTTATGATATTGAAGTTTGTCAAGTATAACAGTTTGACCACCTTTGTCTGATTTAGTTATTAAAATATTATCGTAGCTTTTTAATTTCGTTAAGGTTTGTTCCTCTAAAGTTGAGAGGTTGCATTTAGATTTAATTTTCATTCTAGGTTTGTTTGCTATTTTTATGGACGAGGTTCTAAGTTCTATGGCTTTCTCTTCTGTGGTACCTGAACGGTATATTGCATTTTCTAAGGAGCTAACTAGATTTAATTTATCTAAAGTTTTGGGAGTGATGGAAAAGTTTAGGCCCAGCGACAAAACCTCGATTTCAGAGTTTGTTAGTTCTATTGATGAAAGGTTGACCACTTTTTTGTTTTTTATGAGTTTTATGGATCTTTGGTACCCACTTCTTTCTCTGCTTTTTCATTCTTCGTTTGGGTTGTTTTCTTTAAGTTGCAGAATTTCAGGTTTAGATGTTGGGTGTGTGTCTCACGTTCTTCCCGGCTAAACGCATAGCTACAGTGGTCGAGATGATTCCATTCCACTGGTGAGAGACGTTTAGACAAATCCAGGTGAAGTTCGTAAATTTCCGCTTCCTGGTGAGCGATATTAGATCTTTTTTCTTTAATGACAGAACGGAGGATACTTTTTTCCGTACGTTCGCGGATTTTCTTAACAAACCGATTGTAGGGGGTAATTTTAATATTTATGAATTTGGGGATAATATGATTATTTTTACATGAAACTAAAAAATTTAATTGACATAAATTGCGTTGTAAACGGCTATATCTAGAGTTATTTAGCGACTTGCACAGAAATATAAATTATACAATAAGTAAAAACAACGATATTTAAGAGTGCACAAGAATTGTTTATTTAAAAAATAAAATATTTAAAACCCGACTAGTTTCGGCCGCAACATCGCTCCGTCATCAGGGGTCTAACCCGTTTGTTGGTTACGTCTCTATATTTGTAAGCTAGGTTAACAAACAATATATGTCATTTTTTAAAATAATAGATTTTTCCAATTTTTAATGTAATCTACTCCGGGTCCTAGGTCTCGATTTAAACAATTATTTTTATCTGTTGATTTTTTAATATAATACGATTCATAAATATTTAGTTCTATACGATTTTTACAAGTATTTATAAGTTTTACGGTATCTGGGTTAATGGAGTGGTTGGTTTTACAAATATGCGCCGCTAGGGCAGAGGTTTCAATCTTTTTTAGTCTAACATCGGCAAAATGTTCTTTTGAACGTTTTTTTAAACTTCTTTCTGTCTGACCTATGTATTCCTTACCGCAGCCACACTGTATAGAATAAATCCCAGGTTTATCCTCCGGTTTTATAGGGTCTTTTGAGCTAGTTAGGTAGCCTGCTATTTTATTAATAGGTTTGAATGCGGTAAAACAATCTAGAGAAGTCCTCAAGATGTTAGCAATTCTGGATGACAATGTGGGGTAGTAAGGGATACAAACAATCGTCTGGTTTTTGTCAAACGGTTTGAGTCTAGTACGTTTGGCAACGTCATTGGAACTAAGGAACTTATTACACGCTTTTTCAACCACTGTAGGGGAGAAACCTCTATCTTTGGCGACACGGTAATGAAGAAATAAAAAAGTTTCATGACTACATAGACAATATCCACCCTAACATAAAATTTACTTTAGAATACATGTTAAATAATTGTTTACCTTTTTTGGATGTGTTAGTTAAAAATGTCAATAATAAAATTGAAACCACTGTGTATAGGAAACCTTTTTCTGTTACTACAATACCTCATAACAGATCAGCTCACCCACTATCCCAAAAGATGTCATCCTTCTACACATTAGTCTATAGGGCCCTAAATGTCTGCTCTAATGACACCCTTTTAAGTTTGGAACTAGATTTTCTAAAACTAGTAGCCACAGCGCATATTTGTAAAACCAACCACTCCATTAACCCAGATACCGTAAAACTTATAAATACTTGTAAAAATCGTATAGAACTAAATATTTATGAATCGTATTATATTAAAAAATCAACAGATAAAAATAATTGTTTAAATCGAGACCTAGGACCCGGAGTAGATTACATTAAAAATTGGAAAAATCTATTATTTTAAAAAATGACATATATTGTTTGTTAACCTAGCTTACAAATATAGAGACGTAACCAACAAACGGGTTAGACCCCTGATGACGGAGCGATGTTGCGGCCGAAACTAGTCGGGTTTTAAATATTTTATTTTTTAAATAAACAATTCTTGTGCACTCTTAAATATCGTTGTTTTTACTTATTGTATAATTTATATTTCTGTGCAAGTCACTAAATAACTCTAGAAATGAAGACCCTTTTTTGCTCCACCACCTAGTGTCGCAGCTTTGAGGCATTTTAAGAACTATTTCGTAGCCCAGCTCTTTTTAAGAATTATCAAAACATTCACTCCTAATAACTGAATTGCTTTGGAAATTATAGATCGCTTGAACTAGTCCGAGAAATTCCCTAACCACGACTATATTGGAGCAGCATTCAACCAAAACTAAATTTAAACCATAGGCATAGCAATGGACGTACGGACAATTTCCACCTACTGCCTTCTCTATTTGAACCCTCACCCCTTTTACGTGCCCACTCATTACACTGGCCCCATCATAAGTCTGAGCAACGTAATTTTCAATTTTCAGTCCATTCTCCGTCAAAAGGGTAATTATAGTCATAGTCAAACTTATGCAAATCCCTGTATGCTAAAAATTTCCTTTCTAGTATACCTAATGCAAACACTCAGCTGTTCTACTGCCGCATTATCTCTAGTCTCATCGGCAATTACGAAAAAGAAACCACTTGATTCATTAACCTCCTTTACCATCATTCGCCTAACAAAATTTCCACCAAGGTTAATCAGCTCATTTTGGACAGTGCTATGTATGTATTTAGCATTATTTGGCATACTTTCGCACTTGGCTTTTAAGTTGGGACAATTTCTCTTTAATAAATCTAAAATTTCCCATTTTCATCGTCCGACCTATGCCCCGAAGAGCGAGATCTTGTTGGGCGCACAATACTATTATCTGCACGTGAGCAGCTAAGACATCTCTATTTCTAGCAACGTCTGTTTTAAGATGCTGATCAACCTGACATACTATTGAGCCTCGAGATTTCGATTCCAAATAGTCTGAATATTTTTTATAAGACTGTTGGTGTAAAGATTTAGTCGAAGTAAAGTGTTCTTCGAACTTTTTGGCCATATTTTTCCAGTCCGAAAACCCCTCAATAAATCCCGTATTTCTGCCACCTAAAAAATGCCAACAACAAAAACAATACACTTTATCGTTTGCTACAGAATATTCGAGCATTTGGTATTTGGTGTACCAAGAAGAATTGAAGCCTCGGTTCTTACCACCCATTAGGGTTTTGGGAGAAGACGCGAGGTTAGGTTGAACGGGCAGACAATCCTTATATAAACTAATATCTAAAGCAATTAATCGTCTTACGTTTGAATTGTCTATCTTTGCACTTGAGGCTCTATTAGAGGATTCAACCTAAATTTCCGATAACTCAGAATTTAGAACTACCTCCTTAGCCGGACTGACATTGACATTGGGTAAAACGTCAACAACATTTTTTTTACTGTTTTCAGTCTCTGTAAAACCTAGAGTCTCCCTTGAATTCAGTTTATTTATTTTAGGTGACAGTTGAAGAAATAGTTCTATTGCGTCTTTCTAACTACTAACTATGCTCGCTTCTCTCTTACATTTTTGGCGTTTTTGGGCCCCCGACAAACTTTCGGGAACTCATTCTGGTTTTAGTTTTTAAATTAAAAATGGTACCACTATAGTCTTAAAAAAAACTAGTTTTAAGAATGGTACCACCCACGGCACCACTAATAGTTTGGTTCAAAATATCTAGCTACTAAAAGCTTGAAAAAAGCCAACTAACTTTATAAACTAGCCCGAAATGTTTTTATTTAAAACAAGCGCAGTACGGCTTCTTTAAACCTCTAGGGGGTAGAAGTCGGCTCTTGCCAAAAATATTAAAACAAAACAGACACCACTAATATAGTTTTGTTAATAAATAACTAGGTACTAAATAAAAAACTTGAAAAAAGCCAACTAACTATATAAACTAGCCCGAAATGTTTTTATTTAAAACAAGCGCAGTACGGCTTCTTTAAACCTCTAGGAGGTAGAAGTCGGCTCTTGCCAAAAATATTAAAACAAAACAGACACCACTAATATAGTTTTGTTAATAAATAACTAGGTACTAAATAAAAAGCTTGAAAAAAGCCAACTAACTATATAAACTAGCCCGAAATGTTTTTATTTAAAACAAGCGCAGTACGGCTTCTTGAAACCTCTAGGAGGTAGAAGTTGGCACTTTCCAAAAATATTTAAACAAAAAGGACACTAAATTAACTGACTGAGAAAGACTCGAAGTGTAGAGAACTGCTTTGAAGAAGCGCACAAAATGAAATGAAACTCTGGTAAAAATAATGTCTTAACTTCGTTAAGATAAGAGTAACCACCGGCCTTTCGAACACATGACCCAGTGGGCGAATCACAAACCCCCAAATAAGCTGGAGCTTTATAGTTTCACCCCCATGGTGGAGGCACACCCCTTCTAGAACGATATTGCGCTTATAAACAAACGACATTCTTGACAACACGATAGCTCTCGGATGAACCGGTGTCAGGTGCGGGGGCCCCCTTTCTCGATTTGCATCTTATGGAGGGAGGGGGGGGGGGAATTTCGCTCTTTGAACTTGCCAAGAGGTGGAGGGGAGCTAAAGTCCGAGGTCATTTTTACGTTTTACAACAACGTGTGCGGCTTATGGAAGCAGCTGTTTTTTTCCCCCAAATTACAATGATCCCCCTTTACAAAAAAACTTGGAATGTTAACACCGCTTAACCTACCCTTTTTAGGCTGCAGGGGTCCCCTGAGTGGGGTGGTTTTCTAAAGTGGAAAGCAAAGATTACCGGCTGTTCAGGAATAAAAAAAACTGGTAGTCAACTAGTCATCTTTTCAATGAATTTTAGGCCCCAAGAAGGCACCTTTTCTTAAATTGGAGGCCCCAAGTAGGCCTATAGTTCTTAAAATGAAGGCCCCTAAGTAGGCGCAGAATTTTTCAACGTAGGCACGTACCTACCGCTGGAGGCGCTATTGTTTTCACCAAAACAGAAAAACATATTTGTCTATGATCCGAAAGTGACGGTTCATGCGACACATGCCATTGTATCACAGAGGGTAAAACATTTTCTGTGCAAAAAGTTAAATCAATAGCCTTACTCCTGTTACTTGTAATAAAAGTTGGTATATCATATGATAATCTGTTGTTTAGTACTAACCAAATATTCCATCATCACGTTGGTAGCAGTCACTGCTGCATTGGCATCACATCCAATGACAAGCTTCTGGCCCAGTCTTTCACAGTGGTTCACCAGATTGGCAACCTCCTGTGATTGAGTGGACAAGGCATCATAAGGAAAATAACCTGAACCCAGCGATAATTCATTCAAGATTTTTATGGTGGCAGTGTCCCTAGATTGATATAATGAAGAGGAAGAGCGTGAATACCCCTTCGTAGGTTTAGTCATAGTATACAGTACCTCAATTTTTTAGACCCAGGATTCTTCCATTATGATCCAAGGCTCCTGTATGAAGCCCAGTTCTAGTCCCTCCACAGGAAACCTTCGACATAGGACTGTCGAGGCTGCCTTACAGTCATGCAGATTAATCTGAACCACCTTCATACCCGACCACAGTTGGCGGTGTTGGTGCTGGGTTACTCGCCGGCTTTGGGGTGGGTTCAGGATTAACCCTACCCACCAGCCAGACCACTCACACCTGAAGCCCCTGTGGGTTGGGCTGGCCCTTCTTTACCGGTGTAGTTAGTGTCAGAAATATCCGACAAGAAGCCCAAGGTGATGTCACCCAGTTCTCCTACCAGGTCGAAGTCCAACATTTCAGTAGCAGAGTCCTCTGCCACCACTTCAGGCATTTTTAAGGACTCTTAAAAAGTCTCCCTATCCACCCCTGTGTAGGCAGAAAATCCTGCCTCCCTTGAAGCTGTGACAGACTCTTCATCCATCTGGAAAATCCAACGGATTAAGTTCTTGTCACAGACAGAGGTGAGTACTTTCCAACGGCTCGTATTGAGCTTGTTGTTGTAAAGGTACAACTCTTTAGAAGGACTTCTGGATTTTTCGTCCATACATCCTTAGTCCTGAAGGCGACCTTGACTGGTTTCGGTAGGTCACAACCAATGAGATACAAGGCTGGTTTGATTTCTTTAGGGGTAGCATGCATGTAGGGGATTAGTAGCAAAGCTAAAAATTGTCTCATAATTAAGTCATTCTACCTCAGTAAATTTAATAACTGCTTGGATCTCCTATCAGAACTGGGAAAATATAATAAAGTACAGCATTATCAGTCATCTTGGCAATGAGAAGGCAGATAACCTAGCAAAGGGGGCGGAGGCCGGGTTCTATGGTGTGGAACTCGCCCTTCCCATGGCTTAGTTCCAAACTGCCTGCATGGCCTCTTGACCAAAAGCCAGGTCAAACTTTGGCTGAGGAATTTATTCCTGGTCAGTCCCTCTAAGAGAAGAGCTAATGAGTTACTCTCGCTCTCTAAAAGTAATATAAGGTTAGTAACTGGCCTAATTTAAGGTTATTGTCATAAACTGCAACCTTGTACCTCTTCGTGGTGGAAGGGAGTAACAGGTGGAGGGGAAACCCTTCATGCTGGCCAACTAAGGCTCTGCTTCTTCCTTAAGCTAAGGTGTGAGGTATCGTGCTGAGGGCTGAGTGGTACCGGGAAAGCGTAAATACGGTATCGTGAACGATCCCCTCGGGGCACCAGGCGACACCCCGTTGTATTTTAGCCTTCCGCCCGGACAGAGGATTAAGGGCGGTGACTTTTTACTTTCCTCTTTTCTCGTGGGACCAAAATGGAAACACAAAAAAACAAACAAAAAAACCAAAAACCGGGCAAGGGTTCGAAAGAACCCGGCCTTAAGCAAGGGGAGGGTTCGAAAGGACCCAACCCAAAGCAAGGGGAGGGTTCGAAAGAACCCAACCCAAAGCAAGGGGCGGGTTCATCTTCGGATGTTACCCCCCCTGTTTCTAACCTATAGGGGGGACTTTCCCCTACAAGAACCCGGCCTAGCCTTCAAGGGTCTGCCTCTGGCAAGACCCAGTCGGTGAAGCAAGGGTTCAAGGGGGATAAACCCCTCAGTAAAACTCAAAAGCGGAATCGACGCCGCAGGGAAAGATTGATGCAGGAGGAGGTCCCTGGTAAGGACGACCCCCCGCCATCACTTTTAAAACGTTCCAGGGAAAATGACTCCCCCGACTCCCAGTCTCAGGTTTCCAAAAAGGTGAAGTCTCACGACCAAACCTATAGCGAAACCTTAAGCTCCACAAAGATGGCCATCGTTAAAGAAGGCTATCCTGTGAAGACCATCTCCGCAGAGGAAATGGGCACCATCCAGCGTGAGGTCCTGAAGCGGATAGATGGGTTACCTTCGGGAGACCCTCTACCTCGTTTTGGGAACTTTCAGCTGGTTGGGGGCGCCATTCACTACCTCTGTAAGGATGCGTTTACAGCGGATTGGTTGGTGGGAGGATTTGACCAAAAGGAATTGGTCTCCGGGGGGTCACGGCTTTCAGTAATGAAGGCCGTCGACCAACCGAAATCTTTCAAGGTAGCCTTCCGCACCAAGGACGTCTACACCAAGGATGGCAATGTCCTCCTTCGTAGACTCAGGACCTACAACAACGCGCTAAATACGCAATGTTGGAAGGTCGTAAATAAAGCCGATGAGCCGACTGCCATCCGCTGGATCTTCCAGGTGGATGGAGAGTCGGTTAAGGCTATCAAGGAGGCAGGACACCGAGCCTTAACGGGTCTGGACAGTGGTATCTTTAAGATACTTCATGAACCTGACCCGACAGCTCCGGTGGATCCTGTAAAGGAGGGTGGTTCAGTCGAACCCTCTGCCTTGGAGATCTCAAGGATGGAAGATGAGGCTCTGGCTGGCGGGGACTCCGGAGAGGACATTCCAATGGAAGATAATCTCGTGGAGGAGCTAAAGGCCTTTGCCTTGTCGGACACCGACGAGATCAAAGAGGTTGTACCACTGGAGGGTGCAACAGGGGGGCAGGCTAGGGATGTAAGTCAGACCGGTGGGTGTGTTGGGGTTTCTACAAACACAACCACCACTGTGTCTGAATAGACATCTAAGGCCTGCAACCGAGCTCACCTTAAACAAAGAAGAGTGTAAAGGTGCTGCAAATTAATTTGCACCACTGCAAGGCAGCCACTGCAGTTCTCTGTAGGAGGTTCGCAAAGGAGAGCTTCGACGTCGCTCTCATACAGGAGCCATGGACTGCCAATGGAAAGATACTTGGTCTTCAAAATGCAGGTAATATATTCTATGATTATAACTCTGCTACACCCAGGGCTTGTGCACTGACACGCAAGGGCATTCATGCCCTTCCGCTCTCAGTGCACACCTCCAGGGATATTGCCACGGTAAAGCTCATCACGGAAGGTGGGGAGGTTACTATGGCATCGGCATACCTACCATACGACGATGCTCTCCCCCCTCCCTCGCAGGGGGTGACCAGATTGGTCAGCTACTGTGAGGGTTCGGGGAGGAGGCTAGTCATCGGTTGCGATGCTAATGCGCACCACGAAATCTGGGGCAGCTCAGACTGCAACCAGCGTGGTAACGACTTAATGGAATATCTGGTTAGTACCCGACTTCACATTTTGAATAAGAACAATGTACCAACTTTTGTTACTTCTAACAGAAGTGAGGTCATTGATCTCACACTGTGTACAGTAAATGTCGCAGATAAAATCAAGAACTGGCATGTGTCTAATGAACCGTCTTTGTTGGATCACAGACACATTTGCTTTAATATTCTGGTCAAACCTGCATGGGCTTGTACCGCTATTCGTAACCCAAGGCGCACAGATTGGTCTGGTTACAGGGAAGACCTAAGCTTCTTCCTTAAGGGTGATAAGCCACGGCTGTCATCGGTGTTGGATTTCGATTTGGCTGTTGACCGCGTTCAACAGTGCATTATCGACTCCTATCACCGCAATTGTCCGGCAAAGCCTGCCAACCGGCCAAGGCTAGTGTCTTGGTGGAACAACGAGATTGGCAGGCTGCGCAAGGAAACTCGTAGGCTCTTTAATAAGGCAAAGAAGGGGGGTGATTGGGATGCCTATAAACACACCCTCACCACCTACCACAAGTCTATCCGCGATGCCAAGAAGGCTTCATGGAGAGACTTCTGTGACAACATAGCGGATGTTCCCAGTACGGCCAAATTAATGAAAATTTTGGCACACGATAATACTAAGCATCTTGACACCATTAAGTTGAAAGATGGTAGTTTTTCCACGTCCGGTAAGGACACTCTGACACATATGTTAGATGTACACTTTCCGGACTCTAAGCTCACTAGCAATGGTAACACTGACAATCGCCCTTTGAGGATCAATCGAACCAAAAGGGAAGATTGGGCAGTGGCGAATAAGGTCGCCACGCATTCCAGACTTATATGGGCTGTAAAGTCATTTAAACCCTATAAGTCCCCGGGACCGGATGGGATTTTTCCTATCCTCTTACAGGAGGGCATTGATATTCTATGCCCTATGCTGCTGAGAATCTACAGGGCTTGTATTGCTCTAGGGCATTTATCTAGCACCTGGAAGCTTTCTCAAGCGATCTTCATACCTAAGCCAGGTAAATCTGATTACCTGGAAGCTAAGGCATTTAGGCCAATTAGTCTTACCTCTTTTCTCCTAAAAATTTTGGAGAAAATGGTGGACAACTACATTAGGGAGGAGGTTCTTTGCAACTCTCCTCTGTCGGCTGCGCAGCATGCTTACCAGAAGGGCAGGTCTACTGAGACCGCCCTGCATGGTATCAGCAGCTGCCTGGAAAAAGCAATTGAGCACAAGGAAATTGCGTTATCAGTTTTTCTTGATATTGAGGGAGCCTTTGATAAGGTCTCCAGCGCAGTCATACTTAAGGCTGCGAAAAGGTTTGGTATCAATGACACATTAGTGCATTTGGATCAAATCTATGTTAACTGACCGAAAAGTGGTATCCTCCTTGCTGGGTGACTCCATTATGGTCTCCACCAGTCATGGTTGCCCACAGGGGGGCGTTCTTTCTCCCCTTCTGTGGTGCCTAGTGGTGGATGAACTCGTTCGGAGGTTGAACAGGGGAGGATGCCGCTGTTTCGGTTACGCCGATGATATTGCTATCATCATTACTGGGAAATTCCCGGCAACAGTGAAGGACGTAATGAGGAGGGCCCTAGCATCAGTTGAGAGCTGGTGCATGGAGGTCAACCTCATGGTTAATCCTAATAAAACTGTCTTGGTTCCTTTTACTCGTAGAAGGATAAAAGGTATGTTTGAGGGTATTTCCTTATTTGGAAAGGACCTAGTGGAGAGCACCGAGGTGAAGTACCTCGGGGTCATCCTGGATAGCAAACTAACATGGAAACCACACCTTGACTACATAGTCAAGAGGGGCAAAATGTTATTTTGGAGAACTAGAAGTGCAGTTAGCAAGACCTGGGGCTTAAGCCCCAGGGCTGTGTATCATCAGACCTATCCTGTCTTATGCAGCTGTGGTCTGGTGGCCAAGGGTTACTTTAAGGACTGTGCAGTTTGATCTGCGCACTCTGCAAAGGCTGGCTTGTGTCGGCATTACAGGAGCCATGAGAACAGCCCCAAGCGCTTCTCTGGAAATACTCCTGAATATGCTTCCTCTCCACCTTTTTATTGAGGAAGCTGCCCTTTTAGGTGCCTATAGGCTTAACCAAAATGGCTGGTGGAAGGCTAATAATTGGCAGCATAGCCACAACAAGCTCTTCCGAGATATGTCCAATCAGATGCCGATTTTAACAATGGGCTCTGATCTGATGGTTACTAAACTTCACTTTAGTAAACCTTTTGAGGTCAACTTCCCTAGCCGTGCGGAGTGGAGTCACTTGACCCTCGGTACCAGAGGAGAGATCGTCTGGTTCACTGATGGGTCTAAGACACACTATGGCACTGGTGCGGGGATGTATTGCCTTACTAATAATTTCGGCTTTTATGAAAGCCTAGGGATACACACTAGTGTATTCCCGGCTGAAATTTTTGCCATTTGCTCCTGTGTTGCTCACTGTTTACATCAGGGGTATCATGGGAAGGTTATCCAGATTTATTCAGATAGCCAGGCTGCTCTTACAGCTCTCAGCCAGTATAGTATTCTTTCTAAACTGGTTTTTAGCTGCTTAGATCTCCTCTGCACTCTTGGGTTGCACAATAAAGTTCAACTTTGTTGGGTACCTGGGCATAAGGGGCATCTTGGGAACGAAAGGGTCGACGCCTTGGCCAAGGAAGGTGCGAGGGCTGGGTTCATTGGTCCAGAACCTGCTCTCCCCATCTCCCGAGGACTTGTACGCGGCTTAATCTCCAAGTTTATGTCGGATCGTCAACTCAGACAATGGTCTGAAATTGAGGGTCAAAGGCAGGTCAAAGAGTTCACTCCTGGCCCATCTAGGGAGAGAGCTAGAGAATTACTCTCGCTCTCTAGGTCCAGTATTAGGATTGTTACTGGCCTACTTACAGGCCACTGCCATCTTAACAGACATTTAACGCTTATTGGGGTCAGTGATGACCCGATTTGCAGATTTTGTCTAGCTGAGGAGGAAACTGCCTCACATGTACTCTGTAGCTGCGATTACTATGCAGCCCAGAGGTTTGAGCATTTGGGTATGCATCGGTTGGAGACGTATGACGTCTCTAATATCACGGCCGGGCAGATTTTAAGCTTTATGTCGGCAATAGGACTTATTTAAGTCACCCAGTTTGGGGATGCACAATGGACCTTAGGTCGAAGTGTTTGGCTTGCCACCCCACTCAATAATAATAATAATAATAAGGTTATTGTCAACTGAACAGGCATCTTCAGTTGATTGTTATCACTTATCAGTGAGGATCCCACCTGCAGGGTTTGCCTTGCTGAGGAGGAAACGACCCCTCGTGTTCTTTGTAGTTATGGTTAATTACTATGCTGCTCAAAGGCTAGAGCGTCTTGGTAAACATAAGTTTGAGACCCAAGAGCTTTCCAAAATTGCATTCCCTCTAGACTCGTTTTAGTTGCATTAACACCTAGATGTTATTCAGTTTCTCTTAATTGATGTTAAAAGGGTCATTTGAAGATAAAATGGCCATTTAGGTTTTACATTTTTAGGACTACTAACCACTTTTCTTTGATTATGACTTGAAAACTACTTAATGTTTAAATTTAGCCTGATCTCAATCAAATCTTACCGTCTAGTACCAATTTAAAGTAATTGCCACGTAAATATTTTGTTAAAGGATCTTTAATTTATTGATATAATGAAAAGTATAGATGTCGTTGGGCACATGATGTATTACCCAATCTAATCTATGATCAATAAAATAACAAATTGAAACCATCAAATATAATTAACTTTCTGAAAGTGTGGCTATATTTTAATAAAATAATCAATCCACTAATAGGTATGGCAAGTATATTATGTTTTTTCTTTGAAATTCAATTAAGTAGTTTTTGTGTTACTTAAAGAAATAACAGCCCAATAGTCGAATCACAGCACCAATTATTTACATTAACTTCCTAATGACACTTAACATCAAAAGAGATAAACTGAAAGAAACATTCAAGTGGCCCTTGAATCAGCTAGAGGGGGCCGGGTCAATTAATTAACATTAAAGTATTTATATTTGTTGAAAAAATATATTTTAAAGAATATCATAATAGCAAAAGTAGCATAAGACCCAAAAGTGTGTCAGCTGTACCTTCACGCCTATTAAAATTTCTAGTGAGACCTAGTCACACTATATAGACTACATAACCTACTAGTTGGAATAGTATTAGCAACATTATATTTAGTCTATAGTCTGGCGCGATTTTCTCTCTTCGATTTACACGCCCGTAGACATACATTCTAAAACGCCTCCCTCGGAGGCGCTGGAGTACCTCAATTTTGATCACGTATTTTCCAACCCCCTTCGATTCCCTTTTTACTTTGCAACAAACTCTAACTACTATACAGTTCTGACACTTTTGATAACAGTGATAATTACAAAATTAATTGTTAAATTTAAAGGGCAACGTAACTGGCCATGTAAGGGGGGCATTTCATACAATGCGGAAACCTTATTCTCCTTGAAGTAGCCACGTGGTGCAATTTCGTTCTCATTCGCAAATTTTCCGACAAACCGAGGATTTTCGGCTTAGCTTAATTTATTATGGAGAAAAGAACTGAGTTAGTTAGTAAGATTTTGACGTTCATTTATGGAGGTTGAAACATTAGGCCTTGGAGGCGGTATATTTCTGCCTCTAGCATCAAACACTTGGCCAAATCAATATACCCTGACAAAATATTTATCTTTGTTTCATTACATTTTTTTGTATAAAATATCCAATTTGTCGGTAACCTCGAAAACTTCACTTTCCTCGGAATGCATGGATTTTGCTATCGCATAAGAACCGCGAGAGGCGCATTTATACAAAATAAATTCTGGAAATATGTTTCTGCTTTTTTACAGAAGGAAAGGCTATGGCAGATAGTGCATGCGGTCTTTCTTTTTATCTTTAAGATAATTTACCCCCCCAGCATGGCCACTTGCGTTGCCCTTTAAGTGGTGAAACATTTAAAATTTTAGTGGTAACATTTTCAACTTTTGGACTTTAATGAAATGTAGACTAGGTTATTCGATATCAATAGAGCCTGATATGGCAATTAGAATTAAAAAAGGCCCAAAAGCATTGGATGAACATATAATCATAGAGGAAGAACAGGTCTATGATATAATTAACCTAATGTGGGTGAAAATTGGGGAAACATAACTCAAGATTCCTGTGGATTTTTTGGATTTTATAAGAGCATCATACCATAACTTGGTGCAAAAATTATGCTTCCTTCTAGCATTTTCTGCATATTGCTTTTCTAAATGTCATTCACAAAAAAAATTTAGGGTTTTTGTAGCACCTTAATAACTGCGACAATTTATTGATGCATGCCCCGTGAAATAGCTGGAAAAAAATAAAGTTATCACTCTTAATTGAGCTCTATTTACGTCGATTGGAAAAAAGTGGAATTGTAACAATTTTTTTTTTATAAAATTGGTCCTTTATTTACACATGGTTATTTTAAGAAAAAACATCAAATATAATGTTTACATTTTTCTCTTTTTAATCAACTTTTGCCGTTTAAAATCTATTCTGTAGTCAAGTTTTTAACATTTAAACTTAAAACCTACAATTGTTATGCATATTTCTAAATTTTATTTTTATTATATTTACTGGCAGTATTTTAGATATTAAACATTTTATACACAAGTATTAAAATGTACAAATTGGTATAAATAAGTCTTTCATTCCCAATTCTAAATGCACTTTGATGAGTCACATTTTGGCACTAGTAATAATAATTATATTAGTTTTAGTTGCGATTAGTAATAGGAAGGCATGATATTAAAAACCACTAGTTTTAATAATTTAAGAACAATAATTTGAACTTTCATTGTTACTTTTGTTTGGTATTTTTTAAAACTTTTCACCAATTTGCATAAACCCTTGAAATAATTATTTTAAAGCTGCCTTAAATTTTATACAAATGGGCTTTTTGACATATAAAAGCTAATACAACTTGAATCTTAACTAAAAAATGCAAGCTAACTGTAGATTGTACTTTAATTTAGCTAAATAAAACAACACTGACAACAACAAACTTATATTTCCTTCAGCTGCCCATAATAATTATCATATCTATTCTTTCAGTGGCCAGCAACTAGTTACCATTCTGTACTTTATCAATAAAATATCAATATTTTCTTTTCTTATAATTAATAGCATATACAGTTTCTCATACTAAATGCTCTTTTTAAAAGTGCATTAGCACCATGGACAATAGAATTCCTTGGACGTCACTCTTTAGTTGCAATCCAACCATGGCAACTTTTAAATAACAAGTTATACGAGATTTAATGCTACAACATGAGGCTCATTTCACGGTCAACCACATAGATCATTTCGTTATTCTCTTAATATATTTCATTTTAGATAGAGTAATTTTAAAATCAAAGCATTGAATAATTTGATTTGCTACTTAAGCTATGGTGTTGTTGTTTGTGTTTCGTAATAAAGGAACTTGTTGCTGTTTGCCATGATGATATACTTCATCACAGTCACTCATATTAGCTTCAGAATCCTCAATTTCGCAAACATGAGCCGAAATGTCTGAACAAGAAGCATTCGTTGAAGTATAACCTCCTAGTGAGATTGACATTGAATCTATTCCAGATGTTTTTGTTTGATCACCATTTGGGTCACTACTTGTGGAACGGTCAACTAAAGAGCCTCTCAATGGGTTATTATTATTGTTGTGGAATGGTGAATAGCAAGCATCTTCTTCCTCAGATAGTTCACATATATTTGGTTTAAGATCAGAAGTCCAACTGAGAGCTGCACTATTAGAACCCTTGGGGTCACGATGGGAAGGCAGATATTGGTTTGGGTGGTACATTGCATATTTGTTGGGTGAAGGAGGTAAACTTTCCACCCCATCATCTGCAAACTCCAAATCCTTTCCCAATAGTTCATCAAAGGTTGGGTTTAGAGTTGGAGAGTTGTCTAAACCTTAAAAAGTAAAATTATAATAAAAATTTAATTATTTTAAAAACTTTAAAAAAATGAGCTGAAAATAGTTAGCTCAATCAGAAATCTATAATTACCCCCCTTCGAGGAAGTATGATAGCTTAGTCAAGTCGAGTAACAACCGAATTACCATGTAATTATATAACTATAGCAGATGAATACAAGTTTTTTTACATACTGTAATATTACTCGTCAGTCTGAGTAGGATACATAATTGTATGTTTGAAAGTCGTAGAAGGGCTCCAAAATTATTATTTTAATTTTTTAACAGTCAAAGGTCAACTATTTAAAACTCGATTTATTGTATTTTATCTTATATATAGCATGATAACCTAAGTGCTTATTTACATTGCGCTCTTCAATTCCTTTACAATGAGCCCTCTTTCGAATTTTTGGGTTAAGTAGAAGCTGAGATAAAAAATGGTTAATGGTAGGGTTCAATGTCATTTTCAAAAATGTGACTACACTGTATCTCAGCAACCGCTCAACCAATCTTTCTGAAAATTTCAGAATCTATTTCTACGACCAAAATAAACCCAAATACAAGTTTTTACGAAATTTGGCGATGGTCGGGTGAACAAGTGGGAAAATCTGTCCTGGAATGACCCGATGGGCATAAAAGAAATAAATATGCAATAAAAGTATAGCATTTACCAATTTATATTTGCGGAAATAGTAAAACTTGTGTAAGTTAAATGTTACAAAAACATTTTTCAAATTTTGATACTCTGCCCACGTGCCCCTCTGCAAATTAATAATAATAATAAAAATGCTTTTATTGGGTTTCACCTTCAGAACATGCCTGATTTACAAGGAGGCCCGTAACATAAAGTATAAAATAGTTTCTATATTTAATTAAGAGTTAATTTAAATAGAAATCATTTGTCTTTTAAAATATGTAGACGCAAATGGTGTTTAAATTCACTTAGGGGTTTTAATTTCTTTATAACAGTTGGCAGATTATTCCAAGTATTTATTCCGCAGCATTTTGCACTCTTGTGTCGTAAGGAAGTCTGTAAGTCTTCAACAAAGAAGTTCAGGGCACTAGCTCTTGTTGATTTAGTGTGAATGTCTCTTGGCTTACTAAAGAATTCTGTTAAATAGGTAGGGCAGGCTGAATTGAAAATTTTATACATCATAACACAGAGGTTCAATATGTAGTGTTGATTGAGAGTCAACCAATTTAATTCTTGACGAGTATTTGTTGCTGAGGCAAACATATCCCTTTTAGCAACAAATCTTGAGCCATTATTGTGAGCAATTTGAAGTTTATTTAGGAGCATTAAGTTTGCAGAGTTGTAAAATATATCTCCATAGTTAAAGAGTGGTAGAATTAGCTAATTATAGAGTAGATTGATGATTTTTGTCTCCAGGCTTCTATATAAAGGTCTAAGAATCCCCAGCCGCTGGTTTGATTTTGAGATTAGAGTCTCTATATGTTCTCGCCATGTCAGTTCTTCGTCTATTATAATACCAAGGTATTTAAAACTTTTAACCCTTTTTATTGATGTATTCTTTAAAATTGAGCTAATTTCATTTGAAATTGGTTGTCTTTTTGGATGAAATAGCATGAACACTGTTTTATTTTCGTTCATAGTTAGTTTTTTGGATTTTAATATATCCTTTAAATTTATGGCTTCTTCACTCATTACGTCTAACAGCGCATTTACATTATAATTTGACATTAGTAGTGCATCATCATCCGCGTATTCATTTGAAATACTATTGTGTAATTGTTTATGCATATCGCTGGTGTATACATTATAAAGTGTTGGGCTTAAAATTCCACCTTGGGGTACACCGGTTCTCACATATCTGGTCGTTGATTTGGCATCACCAATGGTAACAAATTGTTGTCTATCTTGAAGGTATGATTTAAACCATTTTAAGCTATTATGTGATAAATCATTTATTTGTAGCATTGAGAGCAAAAGACCATGGTCCACAGAATCAAATGCCTTACTTAGGTCTACGAACAGTATTCCAACAAATTGTCCACTATTTAACCGGGATATAATAGTTTCAAGAAGGTACATAATACCAGTAATGTTTGAATGACCCGCTCGAAAACCAGACTGTAAAGGATTTAAGATATTGTGTGTGTTTATGTATTCAGTTAACCGAGTACAAGATACGTATTCAAGTGGTTTCGACAAACATACAGGGATGGATATTTGACGATAATTCCCAACATCAGTGATCTCCTTTCTTATGAATTGGAACGACTCTTGTTTGTTTCCACTGCGTTGGAAATTTATTACTTCTAAATGAGTTATTTATTATTTTGGTAAGAATTGGAGAAATTATTATGGCCAAGCCTTTAATTATTTTGGAGGTAGTTGATCCGAACCAGTAGCTTTTTTAGCATTCATGTTTTTCACGATGTTAAACACATACTCAACAGTGACTTCCCTGAATGAAAATTTTTCATTGTTAGATTCGATAAACAAATCAGTGTCAGGGACAGAATAATTTGCCATATTTCCCAAGTTAGACGAGGCACCACTGTCTGCTGATAATTTTTATACGGTAGATGCAACGGTTCTACATGCTGAGGTTCCAGAAATTAAAGGAGATGAAGAAACAAACTCTATGGTCTATCAAGCCGGAAATGATTGTTACAACGATAGTAGTTTATACCTTTGGCACATCCGAATGGGTCATATTAATGAAACAGATTTAAAATACATGGCTACACATGGTATGGTGGAAGATTTGAAACCATTAAAAGGTGAAATCGGATGTTATGTTTCTGGCCAGTTGGCCAAAAGCACAAAGCAGTCCCACAAAAGTCTTGATTGTATTGGAAGCTCAGAAATTTTGGACCTTGTTCATTCTGATGTCTGCGGGGCCAGCCCCAGTTACTTCCGCGGGAGGCGCTATGTTTTACATAATATTCCTTGATGATAAGAGCCGTTTCATCCATGTATATCCTATGAAGAGGAAGAGTGAGGTGCTGGAATGTTTTAAGCAATTTAAAAGTACGGCTGAACGACAAACAGGGAAACTTATCAAGGCGATCAGGACTGATAATGGCCTTGAGTATTGTTCCAGAGAGTTTTCTAATTTTTGCCGTATGGATGGAATGGAACATCAGCGTACCAATACTTATTTACCGGCAATGAATGGTGTTGCCGTGCAGGTCAACAGAACATTGATGAATACTGTCCGTACATTTCTGCAAGATGGAAAATTACCAAATAAATTGTGGGCGGAATTGCTTTCAACAGCTGCATTTTTGAAGAACCTATTGAATATATTAATATATTTACTAGTTTTGCCATAGAAGCTAGAAATCAAAACTGATTTAGCATGACGTCACTAATCACTATTATTTGGCAACACTGTATTCTTGTTTTTGAGTTGCTCTAGAGTCATGCTGTTGACAGACTGTTACTTATTAAAATATACTTAACTTAGTTCTTTTAAGATTGATGTTTTTATTGCCTTATTAAGATAGTTGATTATACAACAGAACTTAATTTTAAAAAAGTAGTAATTTTAGGGGATTACGGTTTTTTTTTTTTTTTTTAGCGGAGAATGCAGCGCTTGACACGTAGATTAAGAAGTGATTTTTTTGGGCCGCAAATTATAATTTTTTTAATTAACTTAATTTTAAAAAGTAGTAAATTTAGGGGATTAGTAAAGTTTTTCTTAAAAATAGTACCGTCGTGTATCAGCCGACACCACCTTATGAAATATGGTGGCACAGGAAACCTCGTGCACATTTCTTGAGGAAGATTGGTAGTTTGGCATTCGTACATGTACCACAGCAACGGCGAAGAAGTAAATTGGATAGACGTGCGAGTTTGGGAGTGGTTGTCGGATACGCCATTCATACCAAAGGCTATAGGATATGGTATCCTAAAGATGAAACCATGCACGTCACTTTTGATGAGACGAAGGAAGGGGTTGAACATATCCAGCATGTTCAGAGAATTGAAGATACGCGTTCGGTTTGTTTTGTAGAAGATGACAAATTGGTTCCGGTGGTTGTACCAACAAAACTGAATGACCAACCAGATCAAAGGGATGTCCAACCTGAGCAAATGATACAAACTGAGGAGAATAGAGAGGTACCAAAAGATCCTGAACTTCCTGATGGTTTTAGGAGAGATGTTAGTATCAGACAGAGTGGAGCCACGATAGGGCGTGTCGATATATATTATTACCACAATAACAAGCGTTTGCGTTCAAGAGCAGTAGTTGAAAATTACTTAAAAGACAATAATATTAATGCATTTGATTTTTCAAGAAAGTCTGTTGCAGAATCTTTAATGACAATCATGTCTGTAGAAGGTGAAGATGAACCGTTTGAAGCATATTGTACTGAGGTGGTACTTCCCAAGACTTATGAAGAAGCCATTAGCTCAAAGCAGAAGAATGAATGGCGAGCAGCTATGCAAGAGGAGGTCAATACGTTAACAGAGCGTGAAGTTGCTGAGGTAGTTGAAAAACCACACCATCAGAAGATAGTAGGCTGTCGCTGGGTCTATGCTACCAAGAGAAACAGCCGAGATAAGATAATTAGATACAAGGCAAGACTAGTCGCTCAAGGAGGTACCCAGATAGAGGGGATAGATTATGGTGAGACTTTCTCCCCAGTAGTAAGCTTTAGTCTCATACGTTTCTTTATCGCTGTCTTCGTCGTAACCCTTGGTTGGGTGCATCAACACTGGGATGTTAAGAACGCTTACTTATATGGGACCCTTGATCGAGATGTCTACCAGTTAATACCAGGTTTTGGAGAAACTGACCAGTCGAAATGCCTGAAGTTGAAGAGGTCTCTGTATGGTCTTCCACAGAGTGGCCGAATGTGGTATTTGGAGCTTGATAGAAGTTTTAGAGAATTGGGCTTCAGTAAATTGATGGGTACAAATTGTATCTATTATTTACCTATGAAGGCATTGGTGTTGGTATCCGTTGACGACCTGGTGGTCATAGCAAGAAATAATTCCATATTGGATGAAATTTATCAAACACTTACTACCAGGTACCAACTCAAACGTCTGGGGCCTATACAGAAACTTTTGGGCGTGGAGTTCGATGTTTGAGTTGACGGGACCATAAAGTTAAATCAAGATTGAAGCAAATGATTACGAAGTTTGAATTACAGAATCTGTCAATTCCCCTGACAAGGAGCGATTGTCCATCAACATCAGAGGATAAGCTCGGTATGTCTGATTACCCATATAAGTCTATGATTGGCTGCCTTTTATTCATAGCGCAAAGGACACGGATATTCTTTTTGCTGTTATAGCCTTGTCGCAATTTAGTAGCAACGCGGGTCATACTCATTGGGCTCGGTTGTGCCACCTTGCATGGTATCTGTACACAACATCCGACTATGGACTGATTTGTAAGAAACAACCCTATCCTAATATACTTGTCTACAGTAATAGTGACTGGGGCTCCGATAGGGATACAAGGAAATCACAGAGCGGGTATGAAGTCTTCTATGGTTCCTGTTTAATATCTTGGCGCTCCGTAAAACAGAAATCGGTATCCCTATCTTCAATGGAAGCCGAATTCTCTTATAGTTTTTACCAATCATGGGGTTAGTGTTAAGGAACAGATAATTCTTTGTGATAATCAAGCTACAATATTTTTAGCTCAAAATAGTGTAGAGAAGCAGCGGTCCAAACATATTGATTGCGTTTTCATTTTGCTAAAGACAATATTGATAGGAATTTGTTTAAATTGTTGTATGTTCAGTCAAAATTTAATGCAGCTGATATCTTAACTAAAGCTTTAGTGAAACATAATTTTATGAATATTAGAAATTTGCTTAACCTAGGTTGTTAATATGTTGTTAATTAATTGATTAATGATTTGTTGTGATTTATTTATATAGTTGCCATTTATATCAATGAAAGGGGGAGTTTTGTTGTATGAATATATAGTCTTTGCTATAATGGGCGTATATAAACTGATTGTTTAGTTTATGGAACAGTTCAGTTCACATTTGCCTGAACTGAACTGAATTAGTGGCAGACGTTATGTGACACTTCTCTCCCAACCTTGATAACAGCAAGCTGTTAATATCTTAATATGTAAATAATGTAATTTTGCATTTTACTTCAGTTTTATGAGAATCCCCAACAGAGCCGCAAAGAGCAATGCCGCAAGGTGCAAGGCCGCAATGAGTATGGGCTGATAGTTGACTACATGGTCGTTCAGAATTAATGTTAAATTTACCATTAATGATAGTGTTTAGTTTTTCCTAATTTGTATTGATGTTTGGTTAATGTATTACTTTAAAAATGTTTGAAATATGTCTACCATTATTGTGATAGGATTTGAAATTTCTTGATTCCTTTAAACGTAAGATGTTAGTAAATGAGAAAGAGCCAGAGAGGGGGAAATGCCATAAAATTTTACGAGCATGCTTCATGCTTGTAGAATGTGCAGGTTTCGGGTTCGAAATTAAAAGGGTCTAAAAAATAAACAATTAGTGCCAGAATAGAGAAGAGATCCCTATCTACTTTTATGCGTTTATGGCTTTCAGCTGGGTTCCCAATCTTGCTCGCTCTTCTTCGCAGTTTTTTGTTGTTCATATTGTTACTAGAAAAAAACACTGCCTTTCTCGGAAAATTAGTCACACCTAGGAAGGGCCGCAAAAAGGAGAAGTTGGACAGATGCGATTTGGTCGAGTATAAGAGCGGTGGCGTTTTCAGTTGAGAATAAAAAATATCGTTTGCTCTCCCAAAAAAGACTACTTTTTGACTTACAAATCCATAATAATTATGAAGGCAAACATAAAACGTTGCCATGCAGCTTCTAAACATAAATTAATAGAAAAATGTTTATAACACATAAATTTTTTGTCAGCAAGCGGCCAAGTTTAAAGTGTCTACCCGGTTTAAAGTGTCATTTTAGTTCTGTAGTTTGATTCTACAACACCATTGATTGCTACCTATGTAGCGAGGAATTTTGTTTAAGCAAAATGGCAATTATAACACAACCATGTATGTTGTCTATACCTGAGTAATTATACTGAACTATAAAACTTAAAACCAATACTTTACACTATAAAGTGAAGAAGAATAAGTAAATAGAATCAGTAACTCATTGTTTAGTTATTAAAATCATTCTAAGTTATAATGCTAAAGACCAAATATGGCACAAACTCACATGGACTAAGACCTTCGATACAAAGTGAAGAAGATGCAGCGTCATCAATTTCATTTTGATTGGCATATTCCGAACCAGACTGCTCAGCATCTAAAGCTGCATTTCTTTGATGCTGTTTAAGTCTACTTTGAGTTAATCCAGGCAATAAAGAAGGTCTCTTAATTGCATTGCTTTCTGCCATAAGACCCAGTAAAGGCTCTGCTTGACTATTTGATTCTCCACTATGTAAACTTGACGAATCTCTAAGTTCATTCATTGACACTTCTGTTATGTTTGAAAGTGGTTTCTGTGTAGCCCAATCTGAAATATCCCAGTGGTAACCTATAATAAAAACAAATGTTGATGTAACACTGCACTTAACATTAGTATATTGGTTATTTTTTAGTGTCACAAGTAGTATAAACTTGAAGGAATTGTGATGAGATAAATTAGTTTAATAGGAAAAATTGTTTTCAATCATGAACCTTCTATTACATAAAAGGATAAGAAAATTTCTTACAACATGCCCATGATGCCAGCCGTTTCTTTCCATATATCCCTAAATTTTCTGAAGCATGCAAATCTTTGGTTTTTTACTGGGCAAGAATACAAATTATCTTGTCCCACATGGTTCATGTTTTAATGAATTGAGAAAACAGTATTTTAGACTTTATTCATAAATAAAATTTTTCTTTCTAACATTATCTCCCCCACCCAATAAAATATCATCTTAGAATACCAGTATGCACTTTTTCCAACTAGTCTACTATTCAGAAAACAATGAAATAGATGTAGAGCATAACAACCAATACCCATTCATAAATGGGTTGTTGACATACATACCCCATTCGCATGACCAGCTAAATATCCCAACCAGAATATTGATATCTTCCTAATACAAATGTATACGGCTAAACTGTTGAAGCATGAATTATAAAAAATGTGTGGCCTTTTACTTTAAACAAAACTTCATTGTGCAATAGAATTTCACAAAAGCATCTTAGAAGCCATTTTTCTATCTTTTGAAAAAAAAAAAAAACCCACATATGTGCAATGGTTTTTACCCTGTCGTATCAAAGAGCATTTAAAAAATACTAAATAAAATAACATGGTTCGAAAGGGTGTGGTATGAAATTTTAATCAATTCAACTTAGTAATCATTTATGGGAAATTTAACGGAAAGCAAACAAGTCTCAATCAATGTTATTATATGGTCTTTTAAATTTTAGGAGTTTGTGATTTAGTACCTGCAATTATCTTTATGGAATGAGGTTATACTTAATCACTACCACACCATGCATCATATAGATAAATAATGGGCCTTTTACCATAAATTCTGAAGGTCATTTACTTAGAAGCAGATGTTTTTAACTGTTCTGGTCTTGTTCTTTCTAAATTAATTGCAATAGCAAAAACAAAATGAATTATTAAAAAAAAAAACCCTTAAAATGCTAAAGCTCTATTCCATCTATAATAGGAAATGTTTTGTATTTTAATTGAGATTAACTAGAATGAGTAAGCAAGTTTATTTCAATTACTTCTTTTTACACAGGTCTGTGCACCCATTCCCTTAATCTGTTTTAGTTCTGATAACATTAGAATTAATAAAAATTATACAAGTTACCATTTATTACTATCATAATTAAATAGTTAAAATAATTAAGTATTAGCAACCATAAACCCAAACGTGTGGCACTTCATAATATGTGTTAAGATATTTATAAGTTTATCTCACACCAATTATTACTTCTTAAGACCAATTGACTTGGCAGTGGCGGATCCATTCTAAGGGGGGGGGGGGCGATGGGGGCTATCGCCACCCCTTGGATGTACCACCACAAGAATACTAAATATTGTTTTAGTATTCATTAAAATATTAGAAAAGCTAGTTTTATAAAATACAAATTTATATAGTTAACTAATCACAAATAAGTGCAGGGAGCGGTTAGCTCGAGTGGCATGAAGGGCTTTCCACCACCCTCCTACCCATTGTAACCCGGCCACCTGTTTAAAGGCAATAAAAGTCGCTAGATGACTTGGGCCTTGCTGATTATTATTATTACCCACAATTCGGAATTTACTTGTTATTTCTTTTATAGAACTAAAAATATTCTTCATTTCTAATTGCAGCAGAAAGATAACAACTGTTTAAACAGCTAATAGATAAAGAGTTCAGCGCAAGGCTGCCCGAGTTGTCAGGGGCCTGCCATTTTTAGATCGTGAATCTAGCGCGTCCGGTGTGATAAAATCCTTGAAATGGTCCTCTCTTAAACAATGGAGGCAGATGCGTCGGTTAATTACCCTTTCCGGCATAATATATAATAAATTTATATACACATAAATATATACGTATATTTATATGTATAAATACATACATATACATGCATATATATATATATATCGCATTGGGTGAAGTTAACTACAGCGGCCTCATTGAATTTTATATTAATTTTGGTTGCGCCTGATAGACCTTGTCACGTAGATGCCGATGGCATTTTTTATTTTGGTCGCAAATGATTAATTTTTTAATGTAATTTAAAAATTTCACATTTTTGGGCATTTTCACGTGTTTCGTTGTACTTATTTCCGTCGCGTGTTCGCCGACACCACAGTTTCGGTGTCCTAATAATTTCCACGTGATATTCCCGTACTTTATAAAATCAATTACAGTTTTTGATCATTTTCTAGGTGTTTTGTATTTTTGGGCCACAAAGTGATATACCCGTACTTTATAAAATCAATTACAGGTTTTTTTCATTTTCTAGGTGTTTTGTATTTTTGGGCCACAAACGCTTATTTCAGGTTGATATTAAAAGTATATACTTGATGCGTAAGGCTTGGTACTGTCCTCTAGGTCGCGTTATAGATGGCCCATCGCTTTTTTTAGTATGGGGTTGGGGAGGCGCCACACGCCCCCAGCGCATGAGCGAAGTGAGTGCGCGGCGCCGTCAATTTTGCCATTGCATTTGTAACAAATTTAATGTATAAATTACTTAGCAGGCTTAAAAGTTAGATAATGACTTTGCCCCAAAAAAATGATGTACAGCTTTCGTGTTTCTTCGATTAATAAATTATAATTATTATTACATAATGTAAATATGAATATATGATGCCTGTAATTCTGTTCTAGCCTGGTGTGGTGGACACTTGTGTCTTTTTCTGGGTAAATAAACTTTTCTGTTAGAAAGAAAAGTAACAAACCTTCGCTTTAGAGTTAAACCAAATTTGAAATTTGATAAATGACTAAACTAATTAATTGTAAAAAGTTCTGATTCATTAATCATCATTACCTCCATTAACTCAACCTTAAAACCCAAGATACTGGGGTTTTCATCTTTACAACAAAAAACATTTACTCGCCATTACCTCAATGGTCCTTATCAAACATGTCATAAAAATTAATTTTTTTACCATTGTCAGTACGGTACCACATGTAGAGAATAGTAAAACATTTTACTAACTGAGATAGTGATAATAATTAAATATAGCCTACCAGGAGAATCATCCATGGAAGCCATACTCAATGCTGAATTGACACCTGAAAGACCATTTCGTCCTGGTGATGTTGTGCTATTAGATGAAATTCCATGTGCATTTGGTTGTTGGGAATAGTTGTTCCTGTTTAATGGACTTAATCTAGCATCTTTTAAATCTAGAGTATATAAAAAAGCCAAAATATTTAAACATATATTTATAGATAATAATAAGATTTATTACTTATGATTATTTTATTTTAGTTATGACCTTATTTTCCATGAAAATAAATAACACAATTCACACTAATGTTATACATGAAAAGCAATAACTATATGAAAAATCCTAAAGCATGCTCCATATAATGTCTTTATAAGCTTGAGGAGCATATGATGTTATTTTGCTAAAAAATTTTCATGTAAATAGACAAACTACTGTGGTATAGTTTTCATAGGAAAACTACACTACTGAGAATGTTTAAATTTGAACCATGCACAAATGTTTTAATGACTACAAGTTGTTCCGTACAGTTTACATTAAATTAAGTTTTGTTAAAAAACTCTTAATTGTTTTTAAAATGTTAATTTTATTTTACATGTACTCACCATTCTGAATCTTTTCCTCATAAATTTTATCTTTAGGAACATCTTCCCAGCAATCAATTTTATTTGTGCATCCTCCACTAACAGGATTTGTGTTATAGCCAGTAGCACTGCCTCCACCAGATGATGATACAGACATAGGCTTGCTAATATTTTGTAAAAATTCACTGCTATATCGTGGCAACGATTCCAGATCAGCGCCAGCGCTGCCATAACTGTTCAATGTTTCAAATTTATTTAATCCGCAAAGAGAATCTTGATGATTAAGTCTGTGGGGATGTGCATTGGGGTGTAGTGGTTGTTGATTGCTAGGTGTGTATGAAAGGGGTCTGGGAGGCACTATAGGTGGCTGCTGACAACCAGTACCAAAAGCAGTGGTCATTTCAAGATTACTGACTTTACTCTGTCGTTTAAGATTGTCTTTCTCTAAAACAGTATTCTTCATCAAAAACTCTCCAGCAACTTGATCATCTCTAATTTCATTATTTGGTCGATGTCTCCTGCGTTTGTGTCTGTACCTCCAACAACAAGCCAATAGAAATGCCAGAGCAAGGATGAAAGTGATGACTAGAGCGATGCCTATAACTTCTTCTAAAGTAGTGTTCCAGGCTGAAGATGTGATTGATGTAGTGTAGAGATGGTCATTGCAAAGTATTCCCGTAACATTGGCTGGGCAATGACACTGAAAAGATCTACATAGAATTAATTTTAAAAGAAAGCCATTAGTATAAATATCTAATAACAACAGAACTTAAGAGTATAGAGCTCATAAAAATGGCTTTCTGAATTATTTTTTGCTAGTTACCCAATTAGATTGATACACGTAGCTCCTCTAGCACAAGGACTGAGCTGACATTCATCAACATCATGTTGACACCGATCTCCATGAAAACCTCTGCATTTGCATATTGGTCCACTGGTGCCTTCTTCGCAAGCAGCTTTATTCAAGCATTGATTTGGATTACAAAAACGTCCATAGTCACAGCGTTTGCCACTTATTCTACTTGGACAGACACATTCATAATCATTGTCCAAGTTGCGGCAAATACCACCATTCAGACAGGGGTCACTAGCACAAGGATCTGTATCTGTTTTACAGAACGGCCCTACGAAGCGTGGTGGACACTGGCATATGAAACCTTGCTGATAAGACCCAACAACATTGGAAGAAGTTAAAGTACAAGAGGCACCATTATAGCAAGGTTGTGTTCCACATGGTCCTGGATCTATCAATGATCGACAATGGAATTCCACATTCTTGAGCCTAATGAATAATGAAAAATTCAGTGACTGAAAAAATTTATGACAAAAAATATTGAATAATTTCACTTTACGAAGTTTATAAAAGTACAAACTGACATTTTACACCTTTGAGAAAAAACCCAATTTTGTGTTTTTAATTTAAGTAATCTACATTGAACAACTATCTAACACCCTTTCACTTCCTTATATTATGAAAAGATGATTTAAAGGTTTGAGTTATAGTCAACAGAAAACTTGTCACATGGCTTATGTTGATTAATTTAATCATGCACCTAACAGTTAACACTTAAATTAATAAAATTTTATTATGAGATTTGTTTTGGTGGCAGACCAAGATTCCTTAGGCTTAAGAATAAACGTAGGAGGCTATAGCTGCTTCTTCAAAAAAGAAAACTAATAACGCTCTCTACTGGGGTTATTCCAGCAACTGCTTTCTAATGTCTGCCTCTAAAAAGGTACACCACAACCAGAAATAAACAAACCCCAATTATCTGGAAGATATTCCGTGTAGCTATGTAACCTCTATTCCTCAGAACATAATTCATAAGAGTGTTTTAAGCGGAGCTTGAGGCTTGAGCCACCTTAAACATTTCTGAAGCGCTAACTAAAATTTACGAAAAGTGACTCCTAAAATTTCAGAATTTTTCTGATTCACTTGGCTAAAAGTGTCCCCACCATCTCCGTAATTGGGACTCCCCTGACCGGGTGTAAGGCTTAAGCGCCACCAATTTTGAAATCCTGGCAATGTCACTTCATCCCGCTGTGAATTACCTGGCTATTGATTTTTACTTAGCCTAGTTTACTAAGAATATGGATATTTTCTGTTCACGTATTTATTCCACAACACTTCCTGATAAAAACATTTCTCAAGTAGCTACTATGCGGAAATGCATGTGCAAATTAATCATTAATTGTATTTATCGCACAATTCAATTTAATGTACCAGTATATTGAAGATATTAGACTTACTTCTTCAATGTAGCAACTAAGTTACTGGAATGCTCATGAAGTGGAATGGAGGTTGTATCAATTTTCATATCATCAAGGCAACCTATAAATCCCATTCTAATATCTTCCACTTGAAGGGATGATTGTAGGAAATTGTTACTTCCCGTGATAGCTAAGCCACCTGACGTCGTTGCTCTATTGGATTTGAACCATCTAACTTCTGCTCCAAAATAGATATCAGATCCATCCATATTTAGAATATCATGTACTCCCTTAGCTCCACCAGCAGCTTTATATTGCTTATCAACAGTAATTTTGGCCATGTTTCCGTGTCTTTCAACTTCAACTTGATGCCAAAATGCATCATTTACCTTGGGTGATTCAACTCGTACAACTCCTTCACCACTACCACAATCAAAGCGAAATCGGATGTAACCATCATAAATTTCTAGAATTGAAAAATCTCTAAGACCAGAAGCAAACATAAGATTTCCAGAAGCTTGTTTTGTGCGAAAGTGAATAGATAATGTTAAATGTCTATCAATTGGTGTGTTCACTGAGTAACGAGTATAACTTTGACCCAAAAATGACATAGGAGAACGAGGTATGTAACAATTTTCATTTTCACAAGGAGGCTCTAATTCTTGATCACAAAGTAGACCACCTTTTCCAGCTGGACACTGGCAAGTGTAACCTGGAGATTCAAGCACCCCAGAGGGACTCATTCCAATAGTATGAGCAAGTAAGGGAGAAGATAAATCTGAGCTGGGCACACATATTTGTGTTGGTGGACATGGCTGTTTGGCACACTCATTTATAACCAACTCGCAGTGATTTCCTAAATAAATATTAAATGTAAAAATCAATACAATTTTAATTATCGAAAAAAATTATGATTTACAGCACATTACCCATACCAAAAAATAAGTTGGATTTTAGTTTGTATTTGGTTTGTATACACATTATTAGTTAATATTAACTTGGTGTTACGTAGGCTCAAGTTGTCAGCATATTTCAAGTTACTAGTTAAAGGGGTAATAAGTTGTTTTTCAATTGGTAGAAACAGTATTCAGAAAATTACCTATTATTTTTAAGTAGTTAAATGTAAGTGGTTGATTCTGGTCTAGTTGGAAATAAGTTGGTTATTAAAGATGATTTAAGTTATTTTTAAATATGCAATTGTCCCAAATACAAACTTAAAACCTAGTTGAAATAATAGTTGTTTTAAGTGGTTTTTAGCCAACTTATTTTTTGGTAAGGGTTGTAAGAAACCGAAAATAATTTAAATGTTATCACAGTATCTTCTACTGCCACCCTTACCAAAAAAATAAGTTGTCTAGGAACTTGGTTTTAAGTTTGAATTTGAGACAAACCCTTACCAAAAATAATTTGGCTAAAAACCACTCAAAACAACTATTATTTCAACTTGCGGTTTTAAGTTTGTATTTGGGACCAATGCATACTTAAAAATAACTTAAATCATATTTAATAACCAACTTATTTCCAGCTAGACCAAAATCAACCCTTTACATTTAACTACTTAAGACCAACTTAAAAATATGTAATTTTCTGACTACTAAAAACCAACTAATTTCAAACTTAAAAAAGAAGTATTTTCCTACCAACTGAATAACAACTTATTACCCCTTTAGCTAGTAACTTGAAATATGCTGACAACTTGAGCCTACTTAACACTAAGTTAATATTAACTAATAATGTGTATACAAACTAAAATCCAACTTATTTATTTTTTGGTATGGGAATAGAAACTAAATATTAACTAAGACCATTCTTAAAAATAACTTTACACCAACTAGACTACTAAAAACCAACTAATTACAAACTTAAGAAAAAGTTATTTCCTGCCAACTTAAGAACAACTTATTTACTAGGGGGCACATGGTTTTCTAAGCACAATATTATTCTTTTAAGTTTATAATTTAATGAATGAGACTTTTGACACTGTTCTATTGGTTTTTAATTTTTGAGAACACTAAATCATTATGTTTCTCCAAGAATTTCAGCGAAAACAGAAATATTAAAAAATATTAGGCTAACTTACCACCAAATCCAAGGTGACAAATGCAGAACGTTTTTTGTACATGTTGTGGAAAGACTAAACTAAATGTATCAGTTGTTATACTCAGAGGAGTTGATTGATCCAATATTATTTTGTCTTGACATTGTCCATTTGCACAAAAACTATCAGTGCAACGATTCTTTGAAACCTAAAATTAATTTAAGTAAATATAATTGTTAAATGGGTTGGTTATTTCATGAATAATCTCTCCCCACACAGTACAAGCAGGTCCGAAAGTGGTCGGAAAAGGGTCCAACAGTCGTAAAGTGGTCGTAGTCGTATAAGTCTTTAGAGGACCATTTCCCAGATAGCAAGTTTTTGGTGTTAGCTATACCGACCGTTGGGCCAACTATTGTAAGAACTTTTAATATGATGGTATTAAAAGATTATCTCATATATATATATATATATATATATATGTTACTGTTGGATATTATATTCTTTGCCACTATTGGTTAAATGAAAAACAGCTTGAGATGGCAATCCTGCTATGAGAATGACGTTGTCTGCTAGAAAGTTTTTTTTATTGAAGGAGCTACAGATTAAATATAACTTGCCACATCATACATTAACAGTTACTTAATTTGAGTAAATTTTTATTGGTAATTTAAGTTTTGTGAAAGACAACGCTAGACTTAAGTTAATATTCGGTATTAATTTGAAAGATTACTGTTTCAAATAAATAAAAATACTGCTAATAAATAATATAAGCGATTATTCAGCAGTGATTCCCGGAACACACTTGTGATACTATAACTAGGGGTGTTAAATTAAATTTCTTCGCCGGAAACAGTTACAAAAAATGGCAAAATTGAACTACAGCAGCCTCATCTAATTTTTATTTTTTTTTAGTGGAGAATGTAGCACTTGACACGTAGATTACGAAACTATTTTTTTTGGGCCGCAAATGATTATTTTTTTAATTAACTTATTGAATATATTAATATATTGAATGGTTTTGCCATAGAACCTAGAAATCTGAACTGAACTGATTTAGCAGTGGAAGTTTGATATGGAAATGACTTTAAGATCAAAAGGCCTTTGGGAAATTGTAAAGGGATTGGAGATAGCGCCAATTGTTCCTGTGCTACATGCTAATAATGCAAGTGCTGTTTCTTTGGCAGAAGAAGCACCGAGGCAATTTAAATTAAGAGAGTCTAAGGCATATTCATTAATTGCTCTGGGAGTAAGTGAACATTTACGAAGCATAATTACTGAGGCTACTACAGCAGTAGATTTATGGACCACATTGGAAGACGCTTTTAAACCCAGATCCTGTGCTAGAATATCAACATTACTGAATGAATTCTACGGATTGAAGTACACGGATGGCAAGAGCATGCCAGTATTTATTGGTCGAGTCTATGATATTAAGAGACAACTTGAAAATGCCGGGAAGATATTAGAAGAGCAAGATATTGCGTATAAGTTAATTGGAACGTTGCCTTCGTCAAATGAGTCGTTGGTCTCACAGATTTACCAATTAGAAGATAGTAAATTTAAGCCCGAGCCAATCAAACAGATGTTGGTTGCCGAATATGGTAGACAATCGCAGAAGGATCTTAGTATTGGTTTGACATCGGATGCTTTTATGGTATGCTCTATACATTCAAGTCAAAGAGGAAGAGACAATTCATGTCAGAGGGGAAGGAATCGTACAAGTCTCAGAGGAAGAGATACATCGAGCCAGAGCTGTAGAGGGCATTATTATGACAATCCACAGAGAATGTTTAGTGGTACATGTTTCACTTGTCATCGTATGGGACATAGAGCTGAAGACTGTCGACAGCGAACCAGGAATCGAGGTAGAGGGCGTTTTACAACCGAAACCAGAGAACCACAAACGGGAGCCTTCTTCGCCGCTGCCCATTGTACTTCAACAATGTCTAAAGATTGGATTGTAGATTCAGCCGCAACTCGACATTTTTGTAATCAAAGGAATTGGTTTCATACCTTCATACCTTTCAAATCAAAAGTAACAGTAGGTGAAGGATGTTCAAAGGTTGAAGGTCGTGGTGATATTTGGATCAAGATCTTCCGATTGAAAGATGTTATTTATACCCCTGGAATGGGGAGAAACTTAATATCTGAGAGACTCATGGATCAGGCTGGGTATACGGGAGTTACGAAGGATTTGAAGTTTACCTTATATTTTCCAAATGGGAGTTTTGCTTTCGAGGCTCCACTTTCGGATGATCATTTCTATACCTTAGATGCTACGGTTTTACCAAATGGGCTTCAGCACGATATATTAGATCCGAATAACGAACCAGAAGTTTTTCAAGTTGATGGTGAAAAGAAGAATAGTTTAATGCTTTGGCATTACCGTATGGGTCACATTAACGGACCTGATTTAAAATATATGGCATCTAATGGTTTATTACGAGGAATGAAATCTTTGATGGGAGAGCTGGGCCATTGCATTAAGTGCGAACTGGCGAAAAGTACGAAGCAGTCTCATAAACCACTTGATGAAATCAGAAGCAAGGATGTTTGGGGTCCTGCTCCAATTACTTCAATTGGCGGAGCCAGATACTATATCACTTTTATGGATGATAAAAGTAGATACCTACGTGTTTACACAATGGTTAAAAAGAGCGAAGCGTTAAATTGTTTTAAAACATACAAGGCCTTAGTAGACAGACAGACTGGGAAGAAGATTAAAATCATAAGAACTGATAACAGTCTCGAATATTGTTCCAATGAATTTGCAGAATATTGTCAGAAAGATGGCATGCAACATCAAAGAACGAATACTTACTCCCCGGCAATGAACAGGGTAGCGGAAAGAATAAACAGGACCTTGGTAAACATGGTACAGTCGTTTTTGGAGGATGGTAATTTGCCTGCTAAGCTGTGGGCCGAATTAGTATTGACTGCAGCGTATGTTAAAAATCATGCCAAGCATGAAAAGTTGAAAGACAAGGTTCTTATAGAGATTTGGATGGGTAGAAAATCAAGTGCCATGCATTTCAAACGGATTGGAAGTTTGGCTTTTGTACATATTCCTTCCGAGCGGCGGCAGAATAAGTTCACCCCTAGAGCTAAACTTGGCATAGTAGTTGGCTATGCAATTAATACCAAAGGATATCGTATTTGGTATCCCACCGAGAATATAGTTGTTGAAACAATGCATGTCCGATTTGATGAGGGGAGAAGAGGTATTGATTACATTACTAATAATAAAACATATGAGGATACTACTCGGTTAACCTGGCTTTTTGATGATGATGTAACCGAAGTATCGCAGGCACAAGACTTACCAACGTTCAAGGAGGAGACAACCGAAGTGGTTATACCAATGGAAAATGTACATCAACCTCTGGTACTGGCTGAGAACAATCCAAGTAATCTTAGCACAGCTGCAAGTAGTACTATTACAACCGCAAGCAATTCCACCATAACACCAGTATTACCTGTTGGTATTAGACGGGAAGTAGTTATCAGGCAAGGTTTACTACTATGATTCCAATAGGAATCGACTGCGTTCTAAACCCGAAGTTGAGAGGTACATAAAATCTAATAGTTTCCATTGGCTGGAAGCCATGCATGACGAGGTTAACACACTGAATGAGAGAGAAGTAACTGAAGTAGTAGACAAGCCGCAACATAAGAAAATCATCGGCTGTCGTTGGGTTTATGCTCTAAAGAGAGATGCAAAAGAACATATAATACGATACTAAGTCAGACTCGTTGCTCAGGGATTTTCCCAGATTGAGGGTCTAGATTACGATGATACTTTCTCACCAGTGGTTAGTTTCAGCTTAATTCGTCTATTTATTGCTATTTTCGTCATTACTCTTGGCTGGGTACACAAACATATTGATGTGAAAAATGCTTATTTGTACGGTATTATCGACAAAGATATATACATGAAGTTCATACCAGGTTTTGGAAACGCTGATTCTACAAAATGCCTCAAACTGAAGAAATCATTGTACGGACTTCCACAGAGTGGAAGGCTATGGTATTTAGAGTTAGATGAAAGTTTTCAAAAATTGCGTTTCAGAAAATTGGCTGGAACAAATTGCATCTACTATGTACCATATAAAGCACTGGTTCTTGTGTATGTTGACGACTTGATCGTATTCGCTAAAAATAACAGTATATCCGAAGAAATCTATCATATTTTGTCTGAAAATATGAACTTAATGTTGGTATTGAATAATAATTATAAACAAACTGGTTTGAATTTCGCGGGTCCATAGACTTTAAAACATTTTGTTGCATACATAACGCCATCTATATCTTTACTATATATATGTTGTGTATGCGGTGGGGAGGCGAGGAGGCTGCTTAACACTCCTTTGTATTATTCCTTTAACAAATAAAGCAGTTATATCTTTCCGTTCACGATATAGTCTCTAAAATACTTTGCGGCATGACAAAATAACAGGTTATGGGCCAGCCACACTTCCACTGCGCTAAGAAAGAAAAAGAGACGAAATTCACGTAAGAAGAAGAGCGTCATTTTAATAAAAGGAACGAAGTTATTGAAAGGTTTAACAAGACAAGGCCCGAGCAGAACTAAGGGTACTCAATTATTAATTGGGGTCATTCATAAAGATCGAAGTATCAGAGATCTAGTTACAAAGAAAAATATAGATATAAATAACAGGTTATATGGTATCGATGAAGAACTGGAATGGCTTAAAAGAAAAATGAACCAGAATCTGGAAGTAAAGGATCTTGGAGAAGCCAAACATATATTGTCCATGAGAATCACTAGAACTGAAGACACCATAATTATGGACCAAACCCTATATACCGAAGAACTAATTAAAGAGATGGGAATGACAAACTCAAAAAGTGTCTCAACACCATTGTGTTTAGGCACAAAATATCACGTTTGTAGAGAAGGACAGGAATTAACCGAAGAAAAGGCGAACCCTGCAGTACAGAAGAGCTGTAGGAAGTCTACTCTATTTAGCGACTCATTCAAGGCCAGACTTGGCGTTCGCAGCCACATACATGAGTCAGTTCAATAAAAATCCATCACAAGAGCATTGGACTGGAGTCCAGCATATACTGAAGTACCTGAAAGGAACAAAAAATCACGCGCTAGTTTTTCGAAAGACGAATAAACCAATAACAATATTCACTGACGCGGACTGGGGAGCGGATGTTGTGGATAGACGTTCGTTCTCAGGATACACGTTCGTTCTAGGAGGGGCTGTCGTAAGCTGGGCCAGTCGTAAACAAAAATGTACAGCTTTGAGTACTGTCGAAGCCGAATTTGTCTCGTTGGGAGAATGCGCCAAGGAGTGCAAATGGATTCAACATTTATTGGAAGAACTCGGAGAAGACTACTTTCTAAAGCAAACAATGAAAGTCCGCATCGACAATCAAGGAACTATGAAGCTTGCGGAAAATCCGACAACATCAGACCGATCGAAACATATCGACTTGAAGCTATTCTACGTACGCGAACTCATAGAAAACAAAGACATCGAATTGCAGTATGTACCAACCGAATTCAACCTAGCTGACCAGCTGACGAAAATCGTGCCAAGCCCGAAGATGAACAAACATTTAAAATGTATGGGAATCGTTGATCCAGGAGGGGTGTTGGTATTGAATAATAATTATAAACAAACTGGTTTGAATTTCGCGGGTCCATAGACTTTAAAACATTTTGTTGCATACATAACGCCATCTATATCTTTACTATATATATATTGTGTATGCGGTGGGGAGGCGAGGAGGCTGCTTAACACTCCTTCTTTGTATTATTCCTTTAACAAATAAAGCAGTTATATCTTTCCGTTCACGATATCGTCTCTAAAATACTTTGCGGCATGACAAAATAACACTTAAGACACTGGGACCAATACAAAAGTTATTAGGAGTTGAATTTGATTTCCGATCGAGTAATACGGTTAAAATTCATCAAGGAAATTATATAAATCAAATCATAAAGAAGTTTGGGCTGGAGTCAGATATTCCAGTTTATTTACCCATTAATCCATCTGCAATATTGACCCGTAAGGATTGTCCTACTACAGAAATTGAACAGCAGGAGATGGAAGAGTATCCGTTTAAATCTTTGATAGGAAGTATCTTGTTTGTTGCCCAGAGAACAAGACCTGATGTCCTTTATGCTGTAGTGGCATTATCGCAATATAGTTGTAACCCTGGTTACATACATTGGGTACAACTATGTCAACTAGCAAGATACCTTTCTACTACTTCCAGCTACGGTTTATTCTACCAACGAGATCCAGCACCTAAACTCACTATCTATAGTGATAGTGATTGGGGGTCTGACAGAGATTTCTGTACATCACAGAGTGGATACACGGTGTTTTACGGGTCATGTTTAATATCGTGGCGCTCAGTGAAACAAAAATCTATTTTGCTTTCCTCAATGGAGGCTGAATATTACGCTGTCTCTGAAGCTACTAAAGAACTTTTATGGTTCACACCCATAATTGAAGAACTGAAATACCCTCGGTATCTACGTGACAAGGTCTATCAGGCGCAACCAAAATTAATATAAAATTAAATGCTTTTATCAAAGCAGTTTAGGTGGGGTGGCTGAGTGGTTAGCACTTTAGCCTCGCAGCAAGAGGAGCCGGGTTCGATCCCAGCTAGTGGCACTGGTTGAAAATCCGGAACCACCCCTGCGTAGAGTTTGTAAGTTCTCTCCCCACTGGTTAAAGGGGTTTTCCACCGAGATCTTCGGTTTCCCCTTCCCATAAAAACTTGCTGAGGTTAACGGTAATAGTTAGTGTAGGGAGCTGTTGGCTCGCGTGGCATGAAGGGCTTGCCACCACCCTCCTACGCATTGTAACCCGGCCACCTGTTACTTGATCACGCATAAGCAGCATTGCTTATGTGGTCGAAGGTGGTGCCTTGGGTATTAGCTCTATTTAAAAAAAAAAAAATTAAAGGTAATTTATGGGGGGGAGTTGGGACCTAGAAAGGTACAGATATTTCTTAAGATTTTAAGAGATATTTTTTTCAATTACTTTCAAAAGCCAAATATATTATATTACATTTCATCAATTTTCCTCTCCTTTTCACAAATTGTATATATTTTAAAACCCTTTCCTTAAAGAGCAACACAAGCTCTGTGGCAAAATAAAGAAAAAGTAACATGCTTATATTAGCGCCTTACACCCTCCTCAGTACTGGCGAGACCACACAGTTTACCGTAAATTTCGCACTTTGCATACATATTCACACAAATGCCAGCTCACTTGCGTTGCCCTTTAAATTTGAGCCTTGAAACTGTAACAGGAAACTGATAAAATATTAAAAGGGTTTTCTATTCTGGGTGGGTTGGGGTGGGGGGAAACTATATTGGAAATCACTCACTTTTAAAAAGTTTGAGCTTTTTCCATATGAAAATAGCGAAAAGAGACGCAGCAAAATATAACCATATTAATTATAATATAATTAATATGGTTATTATTTATAATGTGTATGAGATGCTTGATAACAATCGGACCGGGTGTTGGGCCAACTACTAAATGAATTTTAACAGGTTATTACAAAAGCAGCTCATTTTGGCTTAATATGAGTAATTTTTAATTGTAATAATTTCTATTAAATTAATTTATTTGATATATATTTCTGTATAGTCGGAATGTTCAAACATTAAGAGAGCCCAGCTTGCGGCTTCCCTTTTCATTGCGTCACATTTCCCTACTTTTTCTTGAGAGTTGCCAGATTGGGCTGGATAAACTTTTTTTTTGTGGTTTTTCCAGTTTGTATGGCAGTAAATATTATTATTTTTTGTGTTGGATAATGTTTCATAACTTTTGTCTTATAAGTTTTATAATTACAGTTTTTCTTTTTAATACGTATACAAGATTGTAGTGTTTCTTATTTTTGTGATATTTATTTTTGAAATATGCCCTGTAAATGGTGACACAAAGAAACGTTGGTAACGTCTGTAGTCAAATTTCAACGCATTTTGCCGGCCGTTTTACCAAGTCGAAGACTATCCTAAATTTGTTTTATCAAATTAACTAAATTGAGTTTATGACGATAAAGAAAGGTCATTGTGCATGTTACTAGATAAAAACTTGATTTTTTTGCAACATGTGGCACATCTTAGCAGAAGTGGGCAAACATTGTGAGCTTTCATTTTTGAAAATCCTCTCGAAACGAGTGAGCACTTCAAATACGAAGGTCGGTTGGTCTTGTTAAGTGAGAAAGAAAAATTGAGCCAGCTCAGGGTGATCGCCGATTAGTTCGCTCAGTCAGTGATTTTTCTGCTCAATTTTAAGCGCCGCTTCCCCTTATAGCGAATTCTGGAAAAAAGACTTTCCCGTCGCTCAGTGCGTTGAAAAATTCCAATGTTAAAACACTACCACTTCTCTCGGCGCGATCTCACTCAGCCCGCCGTCAGCGCTTTCTAGTGAACGAATTATCCCGCCGCTGGAGGACATGGCGCTTCAAATTGAGCAGGCTAGCGTGTCGATCAGCCGATTTCGCTCAACGCACCGTGAACGATCAGTGACTGAGAGAATTTCACGGCGCTCGGCCTGAGCTGGTTCAGTTTAAGAGAGAGAAAATAGCATCGCCAGTATTGAGCACTAGCTTACTTGATCACTCAAATTGAAAAGGTCTGAGCGTTCATTTCAGAATTCGCTCAGGCCTATTTCTCTTCCTCAGATAAGCATAGGCTCTAGTATGAAATTATTTTTAAGTCAATCCATCTTCCTTATATCAGAGTTATTAGCAACTAACTTATGTCAATCTTTTAAAAGTTAAAGACAAAATGGTTATAAATTAAGGAAAGAATGTTTCCAAGCTTTTATATCTTTTTTTTGTCTCCTACAAATAGTAAAAGGCGGGACTAAATTGGGTCCCTACAGATAAGAAATATGGGTATAAATCAAATCTAGAAATCACAGAAATGGGGCTTAAATTAAGTCTCAAACAAATCTCTAAAAAAAAGTTTAAATTACATTGAAACAAGTCTAAATTAAGTTAGTCTTACAAACTTCGTATTCTTTATTTTATGTAGCTGGTTTGATAAGTCTTAATGGTTTCGTATATGTAGTTCAATGGCTTCGAAACTTTCTACTAAGCAGTATAAGCCAAAGTAACAATAGCGAATAGTCACTTATGGGCATTCTTGAAAATTTTAATATTACCAGACATATTATCAGAGTAAAAAATAATAAAAATACAATTTCACAAACCTGAACAACTTTTAACCTCAGATTTGCTTGAAACGAACTCCATTTATCCCTCAGTTTAGATCTCATTTCATTTGGTTGGAAGTAAGTTCCTCTATTAAAACCAGCTCCTGATGTTTTCTGCACTGCAAATAACACGTCCAAGTCAGCATCTTCATAACTTCTCCTTTCTCGTTCTATCTCGAAGGACCCTTCACTTCCATCTTCATCATCAAGAAAACTCAGAAAATCTCTTCTTTTGGACCTTCTTTGGTTTTTTTTGCGAGATTTTTCCAATTTGTGATTTTTATCGTTTTTTAACAGTTTATCACTGACAGTGGTTTTCAGGGCATCTCTCTCTTTTTTAGCAGGTTGGACACTTATGAGTTCAATTCCTCGAGGTTTAACTGCAAATACATCTTGCAATCCTTTTACAAATCCAGCTTGATAGCTAAGAATAAAATCTTCTGGTGTCACACCAGCCAATCTTAAGATTACAGAGTTCTCAACAGCCTCTTGGGACACTAGTACCACTTCAACCAAAATCATAGAATGAGACATAAATTTTCCATCTGTGACACTTATGTTAACATCGTAATTTCCTACATCCAAGCCTGCTCTTGCTGACAAAAGGCCATCTATATACATAACATAAATATCTTTATTTGCCAATTCATAAAAATAAAATTATTCTATAGCAACATAAAATTCATTTGGTTTGTACTCTTAGAACCTTTCAATAGCTTTAAAGATTTACATTTATTAACTTTTATTTAAATGGTTTTATTTAAAATAAAACAAACATCTTCAATGGGCTTACCTTCTCGACCAATCATAAACAAATGGTTATGCTGAGATACAATGTCAAAAGTCAGCTTATCATAAGGATCATCATCAGTTGCTGATATTCTTCCTAATGCACCACCTATAGTGAAATTAAAATACTCCAATTACTAAATGACTACAATTTTTTATGAGAACTTTTGTCTATTAAAATATTAGAAGTTCATTTCAAGTTTATGTTCATTTTAAGAAAAGTAAATACCATTACTTAATTATTTCTGATTAGTTAGAATTCTAAACTGAACTTATATTACATAAGAATAATTTACAGCTCTTGATAATATTTACATAATCAGGAAGGGTTTCTTTGTTAAGTTTAAGTAAAATGGTCAAATGCACCAATATTAAATCTTCTCTCACAATCATGATTATTAGAATGTTATTGCACCATGTTACACTAGAATATTTTAAGTTCATTGTTAGCACTCTTAGATAAAAATTAAAACAAGGTTTCATTTTAGAGAAAGACCTTTGATTAACACACAATACTAAGCACCTTATACTTTACATTATATTTTCAATTATTATTGAACATACCATGGAAATCATCCAAATAAGAACTGACAGAGATGCGTAAAGGTCGAACCACAGGCGGATACTTGCTCTCTTCAATAACTCTCACATGAACCCATGTTTCACTAGATAATGGTGGGCTTCCCCTATCAGTAACACGAATATGCAAGGAATAATTGTTTCTTTCAAGATGATTGTAGACTCTGGCTGATCTCAAAGTTGCATCTTGCTGAACAAGACGAAAAGATTTGTCTTCATTTCCAGATATTATATCTAATTTGAATGGCCCATCATTCGGAGGTGCATCATTGTCCGTTATCAAGAACTTGAGAATTGTAAAACCAATTGGTTTACCCTCCTAAAACAAAAATGTTGTTAAATTGTAATTACAAATTGATATTTTGGTTTCATGAGTATAGTTTCAGTTTGATCATCATAAACAGAATTGTATTTTTTTGTTATTAAATTAAGGTGTAACAAGATCAAATGTAGAAGTAGATATAGCAAATGTACTCCTTTTCAATTATTATACTACTGAAATATCTTATTATCAGAAAATGCTACACTAAATTTACCTTTGAAAATACATATACTCCTTTTAAATTATTATTATGGAAATATCTCATTATCAGAAAAGCACAATTTAAACGTCATAAAAGAGGTCTAAAAAATCAAGTCATAATATCCATTCTAGCGACTTTAAAGGTTTCATTTTCAAATATATAATAAGAATAAAACATTTATAGAGATGTGCCTTCCTGTAAATCATTTGCAAATAATTCAATTGGAAATCGTTATATTTTGTTACCTTCCCACCCTACAGCTTACTTCTGAAAATAAAATTGTAATTACCTGAACAATTGCTGAAAAATTTGCTTGAGAAAAAAGTGGTGGGTTATCATTTACATCTGATACTTCAATGTTCACCAAAGCAGTAGCTGCTAATGGTGGAATTCCACTGTCTATACACTCAACTTGCAGGACAAAATTAGAAACCTACACACAAATACAACAGACAATAATAAATAAAGGATAGGTAAAATGTCAACTTTTATGGCCTGTGACGCTTAGGAACCTTTTATTGTGATCCGGGGGGGGGGGGGGGGGTGGAATTATGAGTTAGGGCTTAGGCTATCTATTTAATGGAATATGCTGCAAACTAATAATTAATTTTTGTTACATGTTTTCTATTGACTGATTTAAAAGAAGCAAATCCACAATATATATTGGAAGGTGTGTGGCCCAACTACATAATATCCTAAAAATAGCTTTGTGAATTATACATAGCTTAGAACAATCTTAAGTAAAATATAAAATTTTGGCTAGTTTAGATCCAAAACATTGATCAAAATGAGTGAATTAAAAGGAAAAACAGTGCTTGTAATGTGAGAATTTTTAAAAAAAAATACCAATTCTCTGTCAAGTGAATTTGCCACTACTACATCTCCAGTTTCCGGATGGACAAGAAATTGACCACTGGTATCTCCATGACGAAGATTGAATGTCAGTTTTCCATTTGTTGCACTATCAGCATCACTTGCCAGCAGCTAAAAGATAAGCAAATCAATGGTTTTAAACAAAATTTGGTGACAATTATATTTGTTATAAAGAAACTGCAATGAATTTGAAGGTTGAAAACATAATATTCTAAGAAGATGATGAGAGAGAGGCGTGATGAGAGGTGTGATATCCTAGATCTATATTCATAAAATAAACTATAATCGAATATTTAAATTTTACCGCCACTATAGTCTATCTGATACAGGCCCGCCATCTATCGATAAGAAACGAGATAACGGGGTTATGTAAGGTAGCGCGGGAGAACAGCGAGCAATGTTAATGTAGCTCTTGTAAATAAATGTTTCTATTATGTTAAGAGTTATATTGAATCAACCTACAGACCTATAAATACCACAAGAGGGTGGGTGAAAGCTGGTACAAATTACCAATGTTGCACAAGCCTGCAGGCCTGGGTCTGGACAAGCGATAAACCTTCTACTAGGTTTGGGCCCATAAATGAAAATGGAAAAGGGTAAAAAATAATTCCACTGGGGGATAGCATTTTTTTTTATTTCCACGTACATAGTCTCGTAACAATGCAAACTGACACCATTTTATACAATTTATGAAAGAAGAGGCATGTTTTAAGTATACAAAGTCTAATTTAAAATTGTTTATTTCAATCTTGGCATTGTATATGCAAAACGTTTTTTGAAAAGTTTATACAAACCATGAAGTGTCTGTTTCTATAGATTATTCAATACTGGTACATAAAAAATACACCAATTCCCAAAAATTGAGCACAAGATACTGTTACCATTTTCTAGTGATACTACCAGTGGTATTATCATTTGTATCAGTTAGCTACTGTCAAAATAGTTTTCTTTAACAATAACTTAATTAGATGTGAAACATCACCAGGTCATATTCTGGTTATTAGTCGATGAGTGAGAAGCCCAAAAAGGGACATAATTGCATTAAATATGATGGTATTGTGTATTTCCCAGCTATTTAAAAGGGGAGTTATGTAATGAGAATGGTCCTAATTGCAAATAGTTACCACTGGTGTCATTATATGAGATTTATATATAATGGCCAATAATATTTTTCAATACAAGTGAAAACTAAAAACAAGAGTTAATTTTTAAATTTAGAATTGTATTTTTCATGGGATACCACTAACCATTATCTTTATAGTGACTTATAACACCAATAAATATTATTCATAAATTAATTAAGTATTTTAAATTAAATGTCAATTAGAGTGCTATAGTTTACCAGGAAACTTTGAAAAAACTTTTAAATACAGCTGTGCGATTTTCTCTCAAATATATTTGGTTAAATGGACAAACTACTTACAAGCAAATGTTCTAATACATATATGTAAGCCTAATTTATGCCTTTTATGATTTTTGAAAGTCTACAAATAATTTAGAAAAGTGAAATTAACTGTTTCATACGTATTATTGAACCAAATTGATTTAAAGCCACAGATAAACAACTGTTTAGTATTATAATTTTTATGGGACAATACATTGTTATACTATTGCTATTAGTACCACATAAAACCTCAAAATACAATTTTTTATTTCTGAATAACAGTTAGTTCATGTAAATTCCTCTAGAAGTGGGTGGAAACTTCAAAAGGTTTTGATAGCATTAAAAATATCTTGAGCAAATGTGGTTTTATGTCAGCCTGATAAGAAATTTTGAAACGGTCGCTATCTTCAAAAAAATTCACCTGATTTTCTTACCTGAATTGCAGTAAAACCAATTCTGGCATCTTCAGAAACCAAAGCAAAGAAAACGGGTTGAGAGAAAACTGGTGGGTTATCATTGGCATCAGTTACTGATATATTGACAATAACTTGATTACTCAAGGGTGGTGTTCCACCATCTCTGGCCAAAATAGTCAAACAATAATCTCTAATAGCTTCATAGTCTAATAATTTGGCAACAGATAATACTCCAGATTTTGGGTGGATTTCCAATGATCCAAATTCATTTCCTTCAATAATTGTGTAAGTTATCTCTGCATTAACTCCACTATCTTTAGATGTTGCAAAAATACGTAAGACTTCTGAGCCAGGAAGTGCAATTTCAGAAACAGCTGCGTAGTACAAAGTCTGGGCAAATTCTGGTGGGTTGTCATTGATGTCTTGTACAAGCACTATTAGTGTAGCAAGTGATGATAGCTGCGGAGTTCCATGGTCTTTCGCCTGCACAGTGAGATTGTACATGGATCGAGTTTCTCGGTCTAATGGTTTTTTCAATCTAACTATCCCAGTGGCATAATCAACAGAAAAATGACCATGAGCGGAGTCCACAAATGAATAACTTACTCGACGATTCATTCCTTAAATAAACAATTCCAATAATTAATCAACAACAAATTATTGAAAACATGTGATGAATGAAAATTCAAGTAACTGTCAATGATATTACAGTAAAAATATCATTAATATAATATTTTAATGGCAGAGTGAAATTAACATAAGTTGTTAGCCATAGTATATCATTAAAGAAGCTCAATCTATTGAAGGAGGATTAGTTATAAGATGACTTCAATTCATTTAATTTCTGTTTAGTTAGTTAAGAAACATATTTATAATAACCTAAATCAGGATCAGTTGCATGTACTTTAGCCACTAGAGTTCCAATATGGGAATCTTCTGGAACCGAAACTGAATACATGTCTTGACTGAACACTGGAGCATTATCGTTAACATCACTGAGGATAATTTCTAAGGCACTATTGCAGTACCATTCTGGTTTACTCATGTCCCTTACATGAGCTACCAAAGAATAGCGAGACTGTCTTTCTCTGTCCAAAGGTTTGGCAGTTTTGAGTAGTCCCAATCCTATTGGAAAAGTAGAATAATTAAATATTCTACTGTAATGTAACTCGGCTGTCTTATTAATATTCAAAATTAAACAAAACTGAAAAAATACAACCAAAAGCTAGGGGTGTCTATCAAGTTGGTACATTTATCACTAAAAAAAACAAGATAATTGTGGGGACACCTTGAGAGGGGGTATCCGTTAGACTCTAGGGGGTGTCCAGATGTATGGACACCCTGTTGTTGCGCCCCTGACCAAAATAATAAATTATTTTAATTAATATTAATTAATAATTGTAAATTCAATTTAATTATTTGGTCATGTCAATGAGACCAAATACGTAATATTTTATTTGTATCAGTCTAAAAATTAAAAATGGTTGGGCCCCTTTTATATTTTCCTGAAATTTCCAATCAATTTAAAAGTAGTTTTAACTTCACTGCAAATATTATCTCTAATATTAACGGTTTGGTCCCCCTTTTTTGGATACTATTTAAAATGTATATGTCACTACACAAGGTGTAGTGGCAGAGTGGTTAGCACTTTCGCTTTGCAGCAAGAGGGGCCAAGCTGGGTTCAATCCCAGATTGTGGCACTGGGTGAAAACTCTGAACAGCTCCTTCTGCATAAAGTTTGGAAGTTCTCTACCCACTGTTTTAAGGGGTTTTATCCCGAGTTCTTCGGTTTGCCCTTTCCATAAAAACTTGTAGAGGTTAATGGTAATAGTAAGTATAGGGACCTAGATGACTTGGGCCTAGGGTGGTGCCTTGATTATTAAAATGTACTAATGAAACTCTAATAGTTACGTACATGTCACTTTTAAAATCATATAAGCTTAATTAAGCTACAGAAATCAACTACATGGTCAGATTAATGACTCATGCTTGTGTAATTTAGGACAAAAGTTGCTTCAACACTGATTCCAATACAAACCAATAATAAAATTAACCACACTTCTTATTACAGCAAAAAGCAAAATAATTTTGAAAAGTGAAAAAATACTATAGAAAATTTTACTCCAAATTATAATTACTAATTAACTAAGGTTTATAAAATTTCTGTGCATGCATATCGAAATCTGCTTATCTATATAACCAAACGTTATACACCGTTTGAATGAAATATAAATAAGCCCGTTCGCGAAACATACCTGATGTTGAATCAATATACATATCTTCAGATCCGACACCGGAAATGCTGAATTCTAATAGAGCATTTTTCCCTTCATCTGCATCAGTGGCGTCCACTGTTAAAATGTAAGTCTGAGGTGCTATGCTTTCAGAGACTAGTTCCGTGTATTTGGATTTGAGACAAACTGGGGCATTGTCATTGACATCATTGACATCAATCAAGAGTTCAGTGTGTGTAACAAAGATTCCATCAGTAACTACTATCTTCAATGAGTATTGGTTTTGTGTTTCTCTATCAAGAGGCTTATTTATGTACACTTCTCCAGACAGACTAATTCCAAATGTAGTTTGAGGGTTACCAGATGTTACATAAAATTGACATTTCTGTTTCCCAAAATCTTTTGATTTAATTTCAGATGATTCTGTTATTATTTTTCAATATTAGACAAGTTAATGGTAGATATGAAAAAGGTAGTTCTTACCATGTTCTAAGTCAGCATCACTAGTGTCTAAAGCAAGTAAAACAAAACCAGGAAGATGATCTTCATTAACAGAAACTGTGTAACTTTGCTGTTTAAATACTGTAGGGTTGTCATTATAATCTTTAATTTCAATTTCAACCCAGACAGAAGCCTTCAAACTAGGACTTCCTCCATCCATCGCTAGTACTTCAAACCTATACCTAGGAATTGCTTCCCGGTCCAGAACTGATATAGTTGTAATCCACCCTAATTTTGGATCTAGCTGAAATGCAGCAGCAGCTATTTCACCTCCATCTCCCAAACTATAACCAATATCAGCACTTCTACCAAGATCTTTATCAGTCGCAGCCACTCTCAACACTGTAGAGCCCTTGGGTGAATTTTCGGCTACCTCAACTGAATAGTACTCAGACTCAAAAATTGGTGGATTGTCATTTTCATCCATAACTCTGATAAGAATATCTGTAGATGTTATTAGACCATTATTATTCCCTCTTCCGCCAGACATGACAGACTCTGCTTGAACTGTAACAGCATAAGTTGCTTCCTGCTCTCTGTCTAATTGAGCCATAAGGGACAAACGACCACTAACAGGGTCAACGCTGAACTTGGATAGCTGCAGATCTGCATCAGTTCCCTCTAAAGCTGGTGCAAGTTTGAAACGGACTGGAAAACTGCTGACATTTAAAGTAGTAACTACAGTACCAAGTGGTGATCCTTCTGATAAGAAAAACTCATAGCTGAGTTGTTCGAAACCAGGAACTGTTTCAGAACTATCAGCTATTCTGATAACAACTGGAACGTGACTTTCTTGCCGTGGAGAGCCTTTATCTCTTGCACGAACAAAAAATTGAAATTCTTCATTTTCTGTAACGATATGACCAGACTTGCCTACAACAACACTAACTTTTATCATATTAAAAACCTTTAGCTTACGTAAATTTAGTAATTTTTGCAGTAAATATATCTCTCCACTATCATGTGTTACAGCGAAAATGCTAGTGGTTGAGATACTAATGCCACCACGTCCAAGTAGAGAATATTGCTGGCCATCATCATTAGTATTTTCGTAAATGCTATATTCAATACTTCCTGCCGCACCTTCATCAGCATCTGAAGCATGGACCTGGAAAATATTTAATTATAAAATCATTTTATCTTTTAAGTAAATAAATTAGCATTGGCCAATATTAACCAATTCTGATACTAATTTCAGGTTTCAACCAATACCAATTTTTTTACGGAAATGGCAATACTGACTTTCCCAGTTTTTTACAGATTTCTTTTATTAATTTACTGCTACCAATTTTCTAACACTACTCGTGGGACAATCACTGAAGTTTGAATATCAAATGTGTTATCGATATTTCAGACAGACATCATTGAAGTAGGGTTTAATAAATACGGAGGATAAAACATAATGTGAAGCTGCAATCAATTGGCCTCAACATTCGAGCCCTCATTTGTGACCAAAGTGGAACCAATCAAAGCGTGTACAACAAAATGAACGTCTCAAAAACAAATCCATTTGTTTATGTGAATGAGAAAAAAATCTACTGTTTATTTGATTGTCCCCATCTCTTGAAGAGTTTTCGAAATAATTTTCGAAAACACGTTTTAATATATAAGGAAAACCGAATATAATTTCATTACGTAGATGAATTTTTCAAAATGGACAATGCACAACCTGTGCGCCTTGCCCCAAAGCTTACAGGAAGGATTATGAACCCCAACAACTTTGGAAAGATGAGAGTAAAATGGGCAGCTAACCTGCTGAGTCATTCAGTCTCCGTGGGCATGTCAACCTATATTTCCCTGGGTAAAAAATTCACACATTCTTAGTTATATGTCTCGTAACATGTTTTCTTTCTCATAGGCATGTTAGATGCTCAAGCTGCACCCACAGCCGAGTTTATTGGACTTATGGATGAAGTTTTTGATGCAGTGAATTGCAGTAAATTTAAGAGTACCAAACCTCTTCTGCGACCATTTACAGAAACCTCGTGTCACAAGGAAGTACTTTTAAAGGCAAAGAAAATGTTTGAAGATCTTAAATTTTTGGTTCCCAGCAATGTTAAAATATATTGCGTTGATGGATGGATTCAGTCAATAACTGCGATACTTTCATTGTGGGAAGATTTGAAAACCGAAGTCTTAAAATATTTGTTCACAAGACGTTTAACACAAGATCCTTTAGAAAATCTTTTTGCGAACATCAGGCAAAGGAGGGGCAATAACACCAACCCTAGTCCAACTCAATTTAAATATGCTTTCAAGCAAGTACTCATGATGACGTTGCAGTCAACTAGCGGCACTGAAAATTGTGTGTTCGGTTGTACACATCGTAATTTTGTATAGTACATGTACCTATATTCGTTTTCAAATGTTTATATAGCGCACGCGCGCGTGAAAGTGAGTTTTTGGTTGCTGTTAAAAAAGGTGTTATTTTGCGCGTGTAAAAATAAATTAACGGCCAGTTCTGTTTTGAAATAAGAGGAAAAAGGTTTACCGGTTTTTATGTCGGAAAAGTTCGCGTCTTTTATTTCGCTGTTCACGACATTGTGAAAAGGACTCGAACGAGACTTTGTTTTCGTTTAAGTCATTTTCAGCAGCTGATAAATCAAGTGCATCCAGTGCTGATGTTAAAGATCCCAAAAAAGCTATTTCCAAGCTGCTCGAAGCAAAAAAAAAACTGTCCAAGACTTTGGATCAAAAATAGATCTGAATTGTTTATCCTATGTGATAGGTAGCTCAATTCGCAAAGTTAAAGGACAGCATGAATGCGGCTCTTCAAAAGAAATTTGTCAATTTCTAACTGAATCTGAAACGTTAGAAAGCGATACACAAATATTCACCCACTTGAAAGCATACAGTTATGAAAAAGGCAGCTTTGGCGGTTTAACTTCCCCTTCTGATATTAAGCTTAATACTTCATTGTGAAGAAGTTTTTCTTTGTGAATTTAATGAAAATATGCACCAACCACACATAATGCAAAATTGTATAGCAAAAGCCAAGGAAAAAATCCAAAATCATGATATATGTGAAGGATTTTTAAAAAAACTCTTAAAACTGTACTGCCGTATGCGTTTGTATTATGCTTTAAAATTTATAAATACAGGAGTTATTGATGAAAGAGATAAGAAAGCACGCGAAGCCACAGCAAAGAGGTTAGCCACTTTAAATAAAAACTCCGCAAATAGTACTTCTTCAGCAAACTCGAGCATAGCGCAAACAAGCCAAACTCAAACCGAGTCAAAACCAGCTATAACAAAAAAATTATTAAGAATACAACACTTAGGTTGTTGATACAAAGATCCATTTAGTAAATGTTTTAACTTTTCAATGAAAGTTACTATTACTCTTTAACATGCTATGGAAAAGAATAAACATGTCAGCCTAATTTAGTCGTGAAGAAATCTTGCCTACTACTTTTTACTTTGCGACCTTTAGTCCTTAAGTTCCTAAAATGCCATAGTGAACTAGTCTAAATTTGTTAAAATCACTTGAAAAATGGCCTTTAGTTCCTAAACATTGATAGTGTTTTAGATATTATTTCCTAAAAAATTAAATTATTTAAAAGCCAAAGAGCAAGATAAAATTCTAATAATACCAAAGAAGAAATCTAACCTTGAAGACAGCGTAAAATGGTAGTTAATTCCTAAAACTGAAACAACTTTTCTACAAATGGATTTGTAAAATAATTTTAAATTTTGATATAAATTAAATATTCATTAGATATAAATGTCTTATCATTTTTCGAACATATTTTCTGTCGTAAGAGTCTCTTTTAAGTTAAATTAGGATCTAATAATATGTTATTGCAAGGGCTTACCTATATTCATAAGAAAGATAACCTTTGAAACAACTTGAAAATGCGAAAATTCCCGCTTACCAAAGACCACAAAACTTAGCTATATAGTCTTTGTTAAGGCCCCAAAAGCTATTGCAAAAACCATTTTGACCAGCTATGAGATGGCGCCACACTCAAAATCACTAACATTTTTTTTACCAGGAGACGCCTGTCTAAATGCGAAGCATTATATAGTCTTTGCTAAAAACTGGGGTCAACTACGCATGCTACGCAATAACAAAAACCGCGCCAAATATGACGTCATCAATTTGGATGGCGGCCAATTTAAATAGACCGTGAACGTCATTAAACAACTTTATGACAAAAGCTAATATTTAATTTTACCTCATCTTTTCAATCATAGTCAAGTCTCATAAGCTCCCGTCTATTTCTTTGCCTATTTTCTTGTTTCTCCCGCTAGGAGTAGAAGCCCAGTAAAGACTACCTCGGGTTGGTATTAACGACGACGGGGTCTTCTACCCTTTTGATTAGACATTAAACCTTTTTATTCACCTTAAACGAGTTATTATTATGACCTAAACACGAAATATAAAACGCAGTTAACAAATGCTTAAGGTTAGCGGCGCCATCTACTGCAGTTTTAAATAATGTGGGAAAATCAGTATTGGAAGGTTTTTTAATACCGGGTAAAATCAGTATTTTAGATGCAAACCGATTAGTTGAAAAATTAGATATTGATTACCGATACCGATTTCATATCGGTTTGGGCCCAACACTAAAATAAATCAGAGCAAAGATCATGATCATGCAGTGGAGTTAGTTAAACACTATAGTCCAGTAACTTTCGGAAAAAAATCGACCAAACTTCGGAAAAAATGGCCCAGGCTGAATTTTTGCATACACCTTTATTTAGTGTCTATTAACGTTGTCAAAAGTCCCCAGCATTGGGGTGTATGAAATTTGGCGGGAAAATTACCAGCAAAAATTGTTTTTCACCAATATCTTCGTTATTATTACTTTTACAGCTATACTGTCAATTATAAAATTAATGATGAGCACATTCTTGACAAGAATGGTCTTATTTGAATTTAGCGCCTGAGCAGTCGTTTCTGCGCAATCGCAGTGCCAATGTTTTCAGTACAACTTCAATGTTTCTTTTGTGGAAAAGAATATGCCATACCTAAAAATTTAACAATCGAAAGAGGTTATCTTCTTATAGAACCTCCCCAAAGTCCTAAAGTCTGCAGTGCCAACTTTCACCGCCATCTCAGAAAATGGCTGCCGTTTTATATTCGCTTATAATTAAAAATCTATTTAACCAAACTCAACATATAAGGTGTCATTCTTCTTCCAATTGTCTTATCTTTCTTTACAAACTCTTAAAACATCGATTTTATCAAACGGTATATTTCTTACATATTGCTTATTAATTAAAACTTCTAGTAATATTTCAAAGTAGCCCTGTTGCTCTGGAGAAGGTCAAAGTTTAATTGGATTAAATTGATTAAGTAGTTATTTTAATATTAAATAATAATTGATACCCCACCCTTAATTTTCTAAAAAAAAACGCCCTTGGTTTAACGCCAATTTCGAATGAAAAATGTTTTAAGGCGAAATATGAGTCAAAATGTTGTGCTTAGTTAAAAAAAAATTAGTTTCACTGCCTGACTTGACATTCAACCACAAGAGTCAAGAGGACATTCTAGGTCGTTACGACCACAGCACATGCAGTTTCATTTTCTTCTTGTTCCTCAATTTAATTTTCTTCTTGTTCTTCAATTTCATTTTCATCTATTCTTCAATTTCATTTTCATTTTGTTCTTCAATTTCATTTTCTGCAGGATTGTCTATTTCCTTATCGCTCTTTTCTTTCTCGAAATACCATCACTGCTGTTCTACAAAATTTCGAAAATTAGTCAGAGGAAATAAAAAACGCCACCCTTTGGATCAACAAATTGTCGCAGCAATGAATAAAATTGGTTCTTACATTGAAACTAATGACGACTCTCAATTTACTCTTTCTGAGTTAAAAGTGCCAGAAAATTTTAAACCAGACGATAAAACCAGAGTGAATAAGCTGCAAGAAAGCTATGCAGATAGTTGTGATAACGACTAAAACCACTGGCAATACAATTATTTACTTTCGTGATACGCAATATGATATTTTAAATAAATTATTCATCAAAGTAAAAAAATTGATGCCGAGGAAGAAAGATTCAGAGTGCTTGCACCTGCAGCCGCAATTATTTGGTAAGTTATACGAACTCAAATTTGCGAAGTTGATTACTATTCTCCAAGCACCACTATGTTTGACCACGTAGAAGAAAATATTTTTAAAAATAAAAAAGGAAAACTGGAGTCACTTCAAAAGAAATCTACCACTATCAGTCATGCTATCATGTCAGCAACTCATTCCATGTCATTCTCGTCTCCTCTACAGTTGGTACTCTTTACTTGCATCGACAATTTAGCTCGAAACGTGTCTTAGCATGTTTAGGTCAATGCACATCATACAAAGAAACAGTTCTATTTGAGGCTTCAAGTGTACTTCCGCCTCGTCCGTTAATTTCTTCACCAAAAGAGTTGTGTTTGTGACAATGCCGACCATAATGTTGCTATGATTGACTGCTTCAATACGTTTCAAGTTGTTCCAAGATTAACGGTAATGCCAACTGCTGTAAAAATGGCTGTAGCTGCACAAGTTCCTATCAAAATTTATGAAAACCACGGGGTACAAGGGTTAAAAAACATTATGGTTGAAACACTAGATTGAGATGAAGGCTCAAGGTCAATTCTCCGGAATTCTGGATGTTTGGAGAGTGGCAACGCGTTCCAAAAGTACCAGGTTGGAGAAAGTTTATGGAGCATCTAACGAAGCAAGAGACATATTTCAAATCAAAGATAATTTATTTGCAGTTTATCAACCAACCTGCAAATAATTAAAAAACTATACGGCGTTGCATCGCATACTAGACGAATCTAAAACTCAGTCATAATACATGCGTCATGACATTTGATCAATCACTATTTTTAAGCACAGGAAATTGTTGCTGATTCTGATAAAAATTATCCGTTTTCAAAGATAATCGTGAGACTAGGAGGTTTCTGTTAGAAAGATAATCCTTAAGTACTGTGCTCATTCTCTATCGCGTCATCTGCTAAATGAAACAACTTTTAGTTTCATTTCTATTATGGTTTTGGTGAGCCTGTTGTTATGTGTGTCATTTCTTAAACTCTAACTTAGTTTTAGTGCATTTTATACTCACAATATTTACATAAGTCTGTAAATACATTATAATGTGAACAAATAAATTGTTTTGTGCATTAAGTCATTGTAATTGATCCAAGATATTCTACAAATAGTAAACAGAGCGTGGTTTACAAGGCTTAATGACTACAGAAAGTTTTAGAAGATTTACTAGATATATAAATATATACAGAACAAAGGAACAAGAAAAATGGCAAGTAACTCCGGAGATAGTAACTCCATTACCTCTTTTACATTTGAGAAACTAAATGAAGACAATTATATGGACTGGAAGTTTTACATGAAGAATGCACTTCTCTGAAGGTTTGTGGGCAATAATAGATGGAACAGATGTTTTACCCACAATAGTAGGAACAACAACTACACAAATAGAAAGATATAATACTCAAAAGTAGAGAGCCCTAAGCAAGATAGCTATGGGAGTTATTTATTATTATTATTATTATTAAGCATGGAAGGTACTTCAAGATATATATGAGCCAAAATCAAGAATACGGATTGGAGAATTACGAGATGCCTTTCAAGGAATAAGGTTCACTCCACCAGAATCCATGTCTGTATATTTAGCACGATTAAAGCATGTTTATGAAAAGCTTAAACTAGCTGGAAAAGTGGTGCCGGATGACGAGTTAGCCTACCAAATGATTAATCACTTACCAAAAGAGTACGAGAATGTTGTTAGTACTGCTTATATGTTGGATGATACGAACTTTACCCCTTTGAAAGTTAAGACTGCAACGGATGCCCTAATGTATGAAACCGAACTTACCCTAGGCATAGTGGCTTTTGCCACTAGGACAGCCTGACACTCCTATTCCTACAGTACTATTTATTATTTTAGTTATCACAACTCCAGAGAGATGGCGCCAGAGAGGCGAGAACCGCCTTAACTCCCAGGGGGGCTACTCTATATAAGCTCTAGTCCGAGCCGGCAAGGGGGCGTATATTTTTTTGGCTTCTTGACTCAACGGTCAGTCGGCAGCCCGCCGGAGTAGCTCGCCAGATGTTCCATGGCTGCACTGTTCCTTTTCCGTAAGGTTATTTTTTTGCCGTGATAGTTATCCCTGCCACTAGTTATCATAAGCCTGATCTCAACAGCAATTAAAATGGCTCTCTCCTCTCTGGTAATGTTAATTGTTAATTTTGTCACTGATTTTTCACTATGTAATAAGCATCCGTTGATAGTTTAAGATAAGCTCGTTTCAATTGTAATTCTTCTCGGCCCCCAAATAAAGACTTTATTTATTGAAATAAGGTAATTTTATTTCGATCGAAGCCGATTCGGTTTTCCCTTGATTGAACATCGGTTACAGAAATAAAAAATGGCACCCGAACTGGGGCTCGAGTAGAAGATGAACTTGATTCAGTGATGGGCGAGCTGTCCCAGGACTACCCAGCTGATTTCTATGACGCTCCCACAACATCACTGACACGAACCTGTCACAACCACCACACGGTTTCCGGATTACCGGCTCCGCTCAGGGGTTTACCAACACCTTCCGCCGCATTACTGCCCACCCCGAAGGACATTCCCTTTGATTCCAAACGTTACAGTGTGCGTAGACGGGGATTAAAATGTTCTCGATGTCGCGGCCCTCATCTCCGCCGGAACTGTTCTCTCGCACCCCACCAGTAGTGCTACAATTAATAACTTGTTTTCTTTTTTGTTATTATACTTTTTTTTTAAAGGGGGGAGGTGTGCAACGGATGCCCTAATGTATGAAACCGAACTTACCCTAGGCATAGTGGCTTTTGCCACTAGGACAGCCTGACACTCCTATTCCTACAGTACTATTTATTATTTTAGTTATCACCACTCCAGAGAGATGGCGCCAGAGAGGCGAGAACCGCCTTAACTCCCAGGAGGGCTACTCTATATAAGCTCTAGTCCGAGCCGGCAAGGGGGCGTATATTTTTTTGGCTTCTTGACTCAACGGTCAGTCGGCAGCCCGCCGGAGTAGCTCGCCAGATGTTCCATGGCCGCACTGTTCCTTTTCCGTAAGGTTATTTTTTTGCCGTGGTAGTTATCCCTGCCACTAGTTATCATAAGCCTGATCTCAACAGCAATTAAAATGGCTCTCTCCTCTCTGGTAATGTTAATTGTTAATTTTGTCACTGATTTTTCACTATGTAATAAGCATCCGTTGATAGTTTAAGATAAGCTTGTTTCAATTGTAATTCTTCTCGGCCCCCAAATAAAGACTTTATTTATTGAAATAAGGTAATTTTATTTCGATCGAAGCCGATTCGGTTTTCCCTTGACTGAACATCGGTTACAAGACAATGCTAGTCGCAGAATACGAAAGGAGAAAACTAATTGATACAGAAGAAAATATGTCTGAAAACACTACTGGTTTTAGTTCAACAGTTTCTCATGATAGAAGAAAAAGAGGATATTCTCAAGCAAACAGATCAAGTAGAAATTGTTTTAAATGTGGAAAACCAGGACATTTCATTAAAGATTGTAAGGCTAATGTCAACAACAATTATGGAAATAGTACTACTTCTAGCCAACGGGGAAATCAAAACGTTCAAAGCAGATGGAAAAATAATCAGAGAGGAAAACCAAATACTAATAAATCATGTTTTGCTGCTGTAACGTCAATGACCGCAGCTGTTGATAAAGAAACTTGGACACTAGATAGTGGAGCTACGCATCATTTTAAGAATAGGAAAGAATGGTTATACAACTATAGAGAGATAGAAACCCCTATCGATATAGCTTTGGGCCAAGCAAAAGCCATTGGTAAAGGCGATATACTTGAAGAAGAGGAGCTGAATTAGAAAAACTTTTTCTCCGAGATGTAATATATGTACCTAATTATAAGCGCACATCTATTCTGAAGACCAGGGTTTGGTTATGACAGCGATTTCACAAGATAATAACCTTTACATTGTTGATGGATATGTTAACGATGTTTCATCTATAAACCCCAGTAATGAGTCTGAAGCAGTACTTTATCTGAAAAGATGATGTGGCAAAATAGATTGGGTCACCCAAGTAATAAAAGAATGAAGGACCTCTCAAGATTGAATATGGTAAAGGGAATTCCAAATTAGAAAGGATTTTTAGATATTTGTTCACCCTGCCGTTTATCAAAGTCTACAAAACAACCATGTCAAGAAATAAGCTCTATTACAACAAAGTACCCATTGGAACTTATACATTCGGATATATGGGGTCTTTGTTTTGTAACGTCTCTGGGAGGAGCGAGATACTATACCTCATTTATTGACGATTTTAGCAGAAAGGCAGTGGTCTATACAATGTATTCGAAAAGTGAAGCATTCAAGAAATTTAAACTTTATCAAGCATGGGCAGAGACAACTGGATAGAAAAATCAGAAGATTGAGAACAGACAACGGTATTGAATATAGCGCAAATTATTTTGAAACAAACTTGAAACAAGAAGGAAAATGGAATTGAACGCACAAACATTATACTCCCCAAATGAATAGTGTTGCAGAACGTTTTAATAGAGCCCTGATTGATGGAACGCGAACATTATTAGAAGAATCTTCATTGCCGCAAAAGATGTGGGCAGAAGCTGTCCATACATGTACCTACTTAGCGAATCGGCTTCCACATTCAAAAACTGGAGACAAAGTACCTTAAGAATTATGGGAGTGGCTTGAAAGAGATAATTAGCACTATTTACGCTCCAAATTTGGCGGATAAAATGTTATTAGGTCACGCTTACGCTAGATCAGTGAGATCTGATACATTGGTTCAAGTTACCCAATCTCATATTATTTTTAACGAGATAAAGTAAGACGATGACAAAACCTTTATCTGGAGAATCTCGGCAACGAAATGTTATCATTCAACGAAGTTGAAAACTCGAGTGCTGTCGAAGAAGATAAACTTTCAGAATTGGAAAATCGAGGCCCCACTGCCAAACTGTGGGTACAATATTTTGAAATGATAACAATTGTAAAAGAATTTATCAGAGCGGAGAGAATGAGAAACAAAATCGGCACATTTGTACGTCCAACACATGCAAAACTTAGGAAATTCAATGGAAAATAAAGCATTTAAGAAGTTCACAAATAATTTTTTCACAATTAAACTCAACAATAAATACTTCTCAGGAACATGGAGTGATATGATAATCGAACAGTCGCTCATAAAATGCTCGAAATCGAAAGAGGGCTTTACATGAGGAAGAAGTACCAAGGAAAGGGTCTTGAGTAAATGGGTTTTTGGGTTACTGACTTCTAGCAATATATCTGAATGACTTGAAAGATTTTGTGACCTCTCATTCGATTCTGGTGAACAACACGTTGACGCAAGGGACCCTCGCGTGGAAAGAGACGACACAGATGTTGATAAGCTAATAAATTGGTTTCAGACTCATCAACCTTTACCTGACAATCCAAAAATAATGTCTATAGCAACAGATTTAACAGGCGACTGTAAAATCAACTGTCACAATGCCCATAACATTGGTATTACTACAATGGAAAAGAAGACAGTAGCAAAAGATCCCTTATTGTTGTTTCAAAGAATTATTGTTATGAGAAGATCTGATAATGAGCTTCGAAACTATTTACAATTTGAGTTAGCACCTTATCTGGTTTCACTTTTTGAGGAAGTCGATTGCGTAAATAAAAAAGTCATCTTTTTTTGAGAGCTTCACTACACTGACCATCCAACCTGATTCAGAAAATGTTACACATGTGGTTGACATACATCAATTATGTTATAAACATTTCAGTTCCAGATCTGTTGTAGTTTTTGATGGTTACAATAATAGTAAGAGCTGCGTAAAAACTGCTGAACAACTTCGCCGAACGACTAAGCTGACCTCTTGCGACGTTCTCTTTGACGAGACGATGTTAGAGAAAAATGGGAGGCTTCACATATTACCCTATCGTTTATGTTCATATCACATTTTGTTTATGTCCTGCCTAGCAGTTCTGAAGTTTCATCTGCTACAAAGGAGGACACGTTGTTAGATGATTCACAATAAAGTTTATTGTTCATAACACGTTACAGTAAACCAAGAAAAATTCTTTGACAGCACTCGACTCTAGTTCAGGTCGTGGAAGAAACCGAGCCCATGTTGCTAAGGTCTGCCTCCAGAAGCAAGGGTCTACCAAAGACAACACTCAGACTGCGGGAAGCAAAATGAGTGCTTCTAACGCAAGACTCTAAGGAAGTTGGCAGAAGACTCTGCAAAGGGTAACTCCACTTCAAACAAGAGATCAAGGGAATCGGACCATGACTCGCCAAGCTCTCAACAACTGGCTGCCAAAAGGTCTAAGTCACAGACCTCCCTTCCATAAACTGCAACCTTGTACCTCTTCGTGCTGGAAGAGAGTAACAGGTGGAGGGGGGTAACACTTCATGCTGGCCAACTAAGGCTCTGCTTCTTCCTTAAGCTAAGGTGTAAGGTACCGTGCTGAGGGCTGAATGGTACCAGGGAAGCGAAAATACGGTATAACTAATGATCCCCTCAGGGAACCAGGCGAAACCCCGTCGTAAGAGGTCACCACCCGGTAGTCTTCCTCCCGGGTGGTGACCTCTTACTTTCCTCCATACTCGTGGAATAATTTATGAAATCAAAACAAAAACAAAACCAAAAAAATGAGCAAGGGTCTACTTCCAGTAGTACCTGGCTTGATGAAAAGAATGAGCAAGGGTCTGCTTCCATCAGCACCCGGCTTGATGGAGGGTCTGGGTCATCTTCGGATGTAAACCGACCCTCAATAACGTCAATACACAATGCACGCCGCAAGGCTGCAAGGATCGCTAAGAAAGGAGGTTCAGTCATCCTCGGGTGACAAAGTAACCCCTTAGCTTGGCTCTTGCATCAGTGGAAAACTAGTGCAGGGAAGTTGGTCTTACGGTTAATCCTAATAAAACGGTACTTGTTCCCTTTACACGTAAAAGGTTGCAATACTCTTTTAATGATATCTCCGTATTTGGGACTATTTTGAGCGAAAGCACGGAGGTGAAGTACCTTGGTGTTACTCTTGACAACAAACTCAAGTGGAAGCCTCACCTTGACTCTAAAGTTAAGAAGGCTAAGATGTTACCTTGAAGGACCAGAAGTGCAGTTAGCAGGTCATGGGGGCTTAGCCCTAAAGTGGTCTTCTGGCTGTACACCATGATCATCAGACCAATGCTCTCTTATGCTGCAGTGGTCTGGTGGCCAAGAGTCCGAATTAAGACTGTGCAGAGCGATCTGCGTACCCTACAAAGGCTGGCTTGTGTCAGCATCACAGGAGCTATGAGAACAGCCCCAAGTGCTTCTCTAGAAATTCTCCTGAACATTCTTCCTCTTCATCTTCATCTTTTCATAGAGGAAGCTGCTGCTATGGGAGCCTATAGGTTCAACCAGAATGGTTGGTGGAAGGCGAATACTTGGGATAATAGCCACACCAAGATCTTTCGGGAAATCTCAAGTCAGTTACCTGTCTACCTAATGGGTTCTGATATGATGACTACGAAGCTACATTTTAGTAAGTCTTTCAATACTTATTTTCCAAGCCGTACAGAGTGGGCCAATCATAGTACCCTCAGGGCCAGAGGAGAAATCGTCTGGTTTACCGATGGGTCTAAGACCCGCTCTGGCTCTGGTTCGGGGATGTATATTCTTACTAGCAATCTCGGCTTCTCTGAAAGCCTTGATGTCTATGCTAGTGTTTTACGGGCGGAAATTGCCGCTATCTGCTTCTGTGGGGACTTTTGTCTTAAAAAGAAGCTTCATGGCAAGGTTATCCAAATTTATTGGGATAGTCAACCAGCCCTAAAGGCTCTCAACCAGTTTCAGGTCTCTTCTAAACTGGTTTACAGCTGTTTGAACCTCCTCTCGGAGCTAGGCACCAGCAATGAAGTTCAGTTCTATTGGGTTCCTGCCCATCGGGGGTACTATGGTAATGAGAGGGCCAATGTCTTAGCCAAGAAGGGGGCAGAGTCTGGGTTCTTTGGTCCTGAACCTGCCGTTCCTATAGCATAGTTCGCGGCCTTATCTCTAACTCCATGACTGACTGTCAACTCAAGCTTTGGCTTGAGATGGATGGCCAAAGGCAGGCTTAAGAGTTTATCTCGGGCCCCTCTAGGCAGAGAGCTAAGGAGCTGCTCTCGCTTTCCAAACCTAATATCAGGTTGGTCGTTGGCCTACTAACAGGTCATTGTCTCCTTAACAGACATTTTTACCTGATTGGAATCAGTGATGATCCAATCTGTAGGGCGTGTCAGGCTGAGGAGGAAACCGCCTCTCATGTGCTTTGTCAGTTTCGATTACTACGTGGCCCAAAGATTCGAGCATCTTGGTATGCATCAGCTGGAAACTTCTGATTTCTATAATATGCCGGCCAAAAGGATTCTCCGTTTTGTGTCGGATATTGGGCTTTTTAAGTCTTAAGGTTCGGGTTTGCACAATGGACCTCTGGTCGACGTGCGCGAACGGGCGTGTCCTTAGCCCTTCACCCCTTCATTAATAATAATAATAATAATAATAATAATAATAATAATAACCCCTTCACTTAAGAGGCTCAGGTCGGAGGATTTCAATCCCTCACCTGGGTATTCTCAATCTGCGGCCAAAAAGGCTAAGGAGCACCCATCTCCTATGTCCTATAGTGACGCAGTAGGGTTGCCTAACATGGCCATTGTAAAAGATGGCTTTCCGAACAACCTTGTCACAGAGTAGGAGATGGGCGCCGTCCAGTGTGGGATTCTAGAGAAAGTTGATGGGACACCTTCTGGTGAACCTCTTCCTCTCATCAGGAATTTCCAGCTGGTCGGAGGTGCCATCACATCTCTGTGGGGATGCCCCAACCGGGGAGTGGGTAAGGAAGGCCTTTGACCAGAATGACTGTGTTTTGGAGGGAACGAAACTTTTAGTAATAAAGGCTAGTGAACTACCGAAACCGGTCAAGGTCGCGTTCAGGACTAAGGATGTCTGGACGAACAATCCAGAAGTCCTTCTAAAGAGGCTGCATCTCTATAACAACAAGCTCATTACGAGCCGTTGGAAAGTGGTCACCTCTGTCTGTGACAAGAAATTCATTCGGTGGATTTTCCAGATGGATGAAGATTCTGTCGCAGTTCTAAAGGAGGCAGGAATTAGTGCCTACACAGGGGTGGATAGGGAGACTTTTATAGTCCTTAAAAATCCTAACACCCCAGCACAGCCTGAAGCGGTGGTAGATGTCGGAGATCTGGGTGATATCACCCTGGGCTCCATGTCGGACATTTCCGACATCAGTTTTAGAGAACACCTTCACCGGCGCAGAAGGGTCTGTCCAACTCACAGGGGCATTAGGTGAAGATCCGAGTGGTTCAGCTGGTGATGGAGGTAGGGTCAGTCCTGTACCCACCCCCTTAGCCGGCGAGTAGCCCACCCCCAACACCGGCAACTGTGGTTGGACATGAAGGTGATACAGATTAATCCGCATCACTGTAAGGCAGCCTCGGCAGTTCTCTGTCGCAGGTTTGTTGTGGAGGGCCTAGACGTGGCCCTCATACAGGAGCCTTGGATCCATAATGGAAGAATCCTAGGGCTCAAAAATGCCGGTACTGTTTATTATGACTACAAATCTGCTAATCCTAGGGCATGTATTTTGAAACGAAAGGGAATTCACGCTCTTCCTCTTTCATTATACCAATCTAGGGACACTGCCACCATAAAAATCTTCTCTTCATCAGCTGATGGAGAAGACGAATTAATGATGGCCTCTGGCTATTTTCCCTATGATACTCACCACGTTGCATGGGGCAGCAGTAACTGCAACCAACGCGGTGATGACTTAATGGAATATTTGGTTAGTACTAAACTTCATATTCTTAATAAACACAATATACCAACTTTTGTTACAAGTAACAGGAGTGAGGTTATTGACTTAACTCTGTGCACAGAAAATGTATTACACTCTGTGACACAATGGCATGTGTCTAATGAATCATCACTTTCGGATCACAGGCAAATATGTTTTTCTGTTTTGGTCAAACCTGCTCGCAATGGCTTTTGATCACATGCAACAGTCCATAATCGACTCCTACCACCAAAACTGCCCTGCAAAATCTACCAACCAGCCAAGGTTAGTTCCTTGGTGGAACAATGAGATTGGTAGACAAGAGCGGGGACCCCACCAACCCAGAAACCCACCTTATGCTTCTAAGACCCTGGAATGGGCTGCGCATGACCAGCTAATACCGTACCTAACTACAAACAAATACCAATCCGGTTTTCGACCTGGCCACTCCACAATCACATGTGCAGTCTTTCTACTAGAAACCATAATCTCCAGGCTATCCTACAGACACATAATTGGTGCGGTATAGACCTCCGTAAAGTGTTCGACACTGTCGACCATTCAATCCTATTAAAAGACCTTAAAACTATTGGACTTCTCTGATGACGCTCTCTCGTGGTTCAATACATATCTCAGAGGCAGAACGCAAAATTTTGATATTGACAACCACTCATCTACAAGCCTACCTACCAGGTATGGAGCTCTTCGGTTTCCCCTTCCATAAAAACTTGTAGAGGTTAAAGGTAATAGTTAGTGTAGGGAGCTGTTGGCTCGTGTGGCATGAAGGGCTTGCCACCACCCTCCTACACATTGTAACCCGACCACCTGAATTAATGGCTTTAAAAGTCACTTGATGACTTAGGCCTAAGGTGGTGCCAAGGGTATTAGCCAAGCTGATTATTATTATTATTATTACCTCAGGGAAGTATCCTGGGCCCCCTACTTTTCTTAATCTATTTCAACAAAGCCCCCATGTTATATGCCAATGACCAGGCAATGCTCTCTTCAAGCCCCAACCCACAGGATCTTATCACTATTCTTGACGAAAATACCCTCAACCTACAAAATTATCTTAAATCATTCTAAACTTTTTTCATGCTATTTCACAAAAAGAAAACAACCAAAGGCTCAGAAAACTATGACACTCTTCCTAACTCAAAAATCCAGCGTGTGAAATTATTTACATATCTTGGACTGGAACTTGACGAAAATATGACATGGGGTCAGCACATCATCAATACGACCAAATCTTTATACTCTTACACTCACGATGCTTTACAACTCAATTATACAGCCCCTACTCGACTACGGGGATATTCTCTACGGTGCGGCAGCTGCTACAAAACTTGACAAACTTCAAACTCAACAAAATGCTATCTGTAAGTCCATTCTCAGTCAACCAAGGCGTTCCTCTGCTACCACTGCTCGTAACACTATATTGGTTCTCCCTCTCAAGCTGCGATGAGACAACCACATGACAATCATTATGCACCTCATTACAATTGCTCAAACTCCTGATTATATTACCAAACTCTTGCGAATACCTGCTTCACTTCATACCCACTACACAAGAGGATGTCAGAACACCTTCCATGTTGAAAGTTTAGAGACTAACCTAGGTCCTCTACCCATAAAACTGTGGAACAATCTTCCCTTCTCTATACGTACTATGACTAATACTCGTGAATTCAAGTATGCCATCTGCGAAAACGGTGTTAACTAATTAATTTAATTTTTAATCTGCATATTATGTAGGATTTAACTAATTTATTGTTTTTTATTCTCTGTCTTGTTATCTACAGATTTTGTATATTTGACCGGGACCCCCTTGAAAATCAGCTTTGCTGAAGGGGATATCCCTTAATAAATATCATATTATTATTATTGTACAGCGAAATGAGTAATCAATTTAGCGTTCTTATCTGGGCTTTGTTCTTTTAAGTGATAGCGTGCTTTTTCTTGTGCCGGGGTAAAAGCATAAGATATGAATATATTTATGCCTTTTAATATTTAGGCCAAGTTTAATATTTCGGTTTTAATTGCACTGCTTTCGAGCTTAACAACAATTTTCCTAGATTGCTTATTATTAGGCGAGATGACACCCCGGCGTCTCACTTGATGTGGAAAATGAAATCGAGGAACAAGAAGAAAATGAAACTGCATGTGCTTTGGTCGTAACGACCTAGAATGCCCTCTTGACTCTTGTGGTTGAATGTCAAGTCAGGCAGTCTTGAAACTATTTTTTTTAACCAAGCACAACATATTGACTCAAATTTCGCCTTAGAACATTTTTCATACGAAATTGGCGTTAAACCAAGGGCGTTTTTTATTAGAAAACGAAGGGCGGGGTATCAATTATTATTTAATATTAAAATAACTACTTAATTTAACCCAATTTAACTTTGACCTTCTCCAGAGCAACTTTGAAATATTACTAGAAGTTTGAATTAATAGGCAATATGTAAGAAATATACCGTTTTTCTTTATAATTTAAAGATAATTTAAATTTTTTAACTCGTGACCTTTGACCTTTTGATAAAATTGACGTTTTAAGAGTTTATAATGAAAGATAAGACAATTTGAAGAAGAATGACACCTCATATGTTGAGTCAGAATTCATACTATTTGGACCACAAGCAAAACTTAAGATTGTCGAACAAGCCACAGAATTATCCTCTTCAAAAATTAAGAGTGAAAACAGCCAAATATTTGGATTCCAGTTGGACGAAAAACTTACCTGGAAGCCTCATATAGTTGTACTTCGGCCTGACCGATCATATATTCCCCCTTCCATTTTAAATCTATGGTATAAAACTGTTGTCGCCCCTATATTAGACTATGGTGATTTTCAATATGCAATGGCAAAAAAAATTCACTTGATCAACTGCAAGTTCTACAAAATACAATGGGCAAAATCATACTTGGGGTAAACAGAAGAACTTCGTCAGATTTAGAGCACATAAAACTATCCTGGCATTTTCTGGAGACTAGGATAAAAATATTCTTGCCTGCTTTGTCTTTAAAGCTCGGAAAGGGCACCTTCCATCTTATCTAAACTCGTTGTTTCAACAACCAATGGACATACACCCTTATAAGACAAGAGGTGCAGACACGGCATGTTATATTACATCGCAATATTCACTTAATCTGGAACTGCCTCCCAAAAGATATTAGAGCTGCAAAAGACTATAATAATTTCAAAAAATCCATAAACTTATTTTACTTGGACAACTGACAACAGTATTCTTACGTCACATTTTACCTTATTGTCTTTAGTAAATTTTAATTGTAATTATTAATTTTAATTTAATTAGGGAGGACCCTATGTAAAATAGCTATGCTAAGACAGATACCAGGATTGCGCAGAAACGACTGCTCAGACGCTAAATTCAAATAAGACCATTCTTGTCAAGAACGTGCTCATCATTAATTTTGTAATGGACAGTATATCTGTAAAAGTAATAATAACGAAGATATTGGTGAAAATACTTTTTGCAGGATATTTTCCAAGTTTCATACACCCCAATGATGGGGACTTTTGACAACATTAAATAAAGGCGTTGAAGACTTACAGACTTCCTTACGACACAAGAGTGCAAAATGCCGCAGAATAAATACTTGGAATAATCTGCCAACTGTTATAAAGAAATTAAAACCCCTAAGTGAATTTAAACAACATTTCCGTCTACATATTTTAAAAGACAAATTATTTCTATTTAAATTAACTCTTAATTAAAAATAGAAACTATTTTATACTTTATGTTACGGGCCTCCTTGTAAATCAGGCATGTCCTGAAGGTGAAACCCAATAAAAGCATTTTTATTATTATTATTATTATTATTATGATGCAAAAATTCAGCTCGGGCCATTTTTTACCTCTTTGTTGGCCAAATTACTACCACGTTAAGTGTTATATTCTTATTTTAAAATAAATTTTAACTATACGCAACCTTTGGCTTAAAAGAGAATAAATACCTTGAGTACTGTTGTTCCAACAGTGGTGTTTGCATTAATACTAGTGCGATATTCAGCTACTGAAAACTGAGGAACATTGTCATTTGAGTCTGTTACCGTAACGCGCATAACACTGAATCCAACACGGCCACCCCGATCAGTTGCAGTTACAGGAACTTCATATATGTGTCTCATTTCCCTGTCAAGGATTTCTTGGCTTTTAATTTCACCTAAAAAAAACATTGCCATGTATTTTGAGATGCAAAATTAACATTAATATTTGTTGGAATTTCAGATAGCTAAGCCACAGCTTTTATGATAGTAAAATGGTGAAATCATCAATGGGGTTTATCTACTGACCCTTACCAAAAAATAAGTTGGCTCAAAACCACTGAAAACAACTATAATTTCAACTTGGTTTTAAGTTTGTATTTGGGACAAATGCATACTTGAAAATAACTTAAATCATCTTTAATAACCAACTTATTTCCAACTAGACCAGAATCAACCCCTTACATTTAACTACTTAAAACCAACTTAAAAATAATGTTATTTTCTGACCGCTAAAAACCAACTAATTAAATACTTAAAAAAGAAAAATTATTTTCCTGCCAACTTAACCACTTATTACCCCTTTAACTAGTTTATTTAAATATGCTGACAACTTGAGCCTACTTAACACCGAGTTAATTTAAACTAAAAATGTGTATAAAAACTAAAATTCAACTTATGTTTTGGTATGGGGATACTTCTTATATACCTACCTACCCAGAACTACGGTATTTAAAAAAGTTAGTAATTAACACACCTGTATTTGGGTTAAGCATAAAGAGTTTCCGGCCTTCTTGACTCTGTATGCCAAATGTAAACCTTCCATACTCTCCACCATCATCATCTATGGCTGTGAGAATAACCATTGAGCTTCCAGAAGGTGCATTTTCACTTAAAGCAACTTCATAACTAGTTTTTGAAAATATTGGTGTGTGTCGATTTGCACTTTTTACATCTACCCAAATTCTTGTGTGCGCAGAGTGCACACCATCAGTTACAGAAACATTCAACATATGGCGCGATTGTTGGCTTAGGTGGTGAACATTTGCCAAATAAACAATGCCTAAAATTTCATAGACTTTCATAAACAAATGGAATAGAGTGCATCATTGAAAAAGAATTTAAAATTTACCAGTGAGTTTATCAATATGAAATGCTTGCAAATCATTTCCTCCCACAATGGAATATGCAAGTTTATTTTGATCAGATTCATCAGGGTCAGATGCCACAACCATTGTTACAAACTGATCACGCTGGGCGTGTTCACTGATAGAACAACTATATGTTGCGTGCTCAAATTTTGGCGGGTTGTCATTAGTATCTAAAACTTTAATCCATATGTGGGCAGTTGAGCTCAGAGTAGGTGAGCCTCCATCATGAGCAACAACTTTAATATGATGGCTGCTATAACGTTCATGATCAAGAAGTTGTTTGACAAAAAGTATTCCTTCAGAAGGGTCCAAATGGAAAAAGCCAGAACTTCTAAATAGTTCTCCTCCATCCAGAGTATTTTTTACAGAATCCAAACTAGAATACAATAAATAAATGGTAAGTATTCAGGGTTGGAAAAAACCCAGCAAAATTGAATTTTTTCCGGGACACGTGGCAAAAAATGGAAAAAACCAGCAAAAATGGAAAAAATATTTTAAAGGGAAATTAAGAATTGATATATGACTTAAAATTACTAAATTGTTACTTAAGTATTTACGTTTAAGTATAGGCTTAGGTATCTATTTAAAGTTTTAAACAACTATAATATTCCATATACTTAAATTCTTATCTATAGAAATAAGGTCCCCGTTTTTTTTAATTTTGCCATTGAAAGTGGAAAAAACCGCGGAAAAATTTAGATTTTGCCACCCACTTTTTACCGGCAAAACTAAGTGGAAAAAATGTGCCAACCCTGTAAGTATTAGGTCATAGTCCTAATCCTTTAAGGAAAATTAAGAAACTGTTCTGTTCTCTTAAATCCGCAACACAGAGATTAGGAAGGTAAGAGTGTAAGGCCGCCAATTTAATGCTGCTGTAAACTAAAAAACATAACATTGAATAGCTAAATGCTTTTGTAGAATATCTTGCATCAATTACAATGACTTAATGCACAAAACAATTTATTTGTTCATATTATAATTTATTTACAGACTTCTGTAAATATTGTGAGTATAAAAATGCACTAACGAGTGTAACCAAGGCGGGGGGGGGGTATGTAGACCTTAGGGTAACATAAATTGTTATTTCACAGGGTACTTACAGTGAAAATTTATCGAAAGATCAAAAAAAAATTAAAATTTTAAAATCTCAACTAAAATGCAAAATTTGAACTATTTTGGGTAAACTCCATCCAAATTTTAGTAAAATTGAGAAAATTTCAATGAATTTGATAAAAAGAGGAATATTTGCAAAATTTTACCTAAATAGGGTATTGTCTAATATATTTTTTTGAAATTGACAAAAATTGGATAAATTTACCAAAATTGGGTAAAATGACCTAAAATGTTTAAAATTTGATAAAATCGTGTTAAACCTACTAATCTCTGCTAAAATTGGGTAAAATGATAAAATTTCTGTAAAATAATCAAAATTCGTCCAAATGACGAAAATTGGGTAAAATTGTGTTAAAACAACTAATATTGGCTACTTCTGTCTTAAAAAGAAGTATCGGGGCAAGACTATTCAGATTTTCTCGGACAGTCAGGCTGTCCTTAAGGCTCTTAATCAGTTTAGTATTACTTCTAAGCTCGTTCTTAGCTGTTTGGATCTCCTTTCTGAACTAGGCACCCATAATAGGGTTCAACTATATGAACTGGGCCTTCTATGAATAGAGCAACTGAGTAGCTTTCGCTCTCTAAGAGTAGTATAAGGGTGGTTACGGGCCTACTTTTAGGTGAATTCCAGCTTAATAGACATCTGCATCTGATTGGTATCAGTGAGAGTCCTTTGTGCAGGGCATGCCTTGCAGAGGAGGAAACTTCCTCTCATGTCCTTTGTGACTGTGATTCTTATGCGGCTCAAAAGTTTGAGTACCTTGGTATGCATAGGTTAGAAACGAGTGATCTTTCCAACATCCCAGGGAAGCAAATCTTGCGCTTTGTTTCTAAGACTGGGCTTTTCCATGTTTAATTGGCTGGGGTTGCACAATGGACATCTGGTCGAAGTGCTAGGTTGGGGTCTAACCAAACCACCCAACTTTAACAAATAATGACGTAGGCCTACGTCACACTGGAATTACTCTATACCGAACCTGAATTTGTTGTCGAAGAAATCGCTGAATAGATTAGTTCGATGAGAGAGTCTAACTTATTAAAATTATTAGCTTACGTTATTAGTAGGTTTGTAACCGATATCTTTCCCCAGTTACAACCTAGTTCGATTGTTCCCTAACCACGTTAGTGCGTGAGAGTGAGAGAGCATTACAATTTACGACAGCACCAAAGAAGTTCCAATCATTATTTATTTGAGGTGATTTAGGTAGTGGTAGCAATAACAATAATCAACAAGTAACATTTCTTCAATTAAATACAATGATAGTTTAACATGAAAGAGTAAAAGAACACAAAACATCATACCCGTAGATACCAATGTGCAGCCGACATAGCATAGCACTACTATAAAGTAATAATTACTGACTTCCTCCGTAAGAGTGAAGAATGGCGAGGTTATGACAAGTTAAAAATACACTAACTCTTTCTAACATATAATAATTGAACCTAACATTACAAAATACACTGATATTTGCAACTAAATAATAATATCTCCTACTATCTACCTAATCAACCTACTCCAACAGCATCATCACTATCAATCTCCCTAAATCCTAACTAACCTCCCTTTATATACAGCCACTATGGGCATACAGCCAAAAGGTGTAAAAAAGATAATTTAACGACGTCATGAGAGACGTGCTCTAAGTGATGTCTACCCAAAACAAGCCGTCCATGACGTCACTAACGTCGACTGCTAAAGTTTAGTTAACTAAGCTCAGTTCAATTTAAGCCTATGCCAATAAGTAATAAGTAGGAACATTAAATAATAATAGGTAAATAAGAATGTGTAAACAGAGATTGTTCTGGTCTCATAGGATATAGGAATGTCAAGCTGTCAATGGTAAAAAACCTTACCATTTGCTTAGGCCTAGGCTGATGGAAGCTAGGGTGAAAATCCCGACGGTTGCAGGTTTAACACGATTTTATCAAATTTTAAACATTTAAGGTCATTTTACCCAATTTTGGTCAATTTATCCAATTTTTGGCGATTTAAAAAAAATTGGACAATACCCTATTCGGGTAAAATTTTGCAATTATTCAATAATCAAATTCATTGAAATTTTCTCAATTTTACCAAAATTTGGATGGAGTTTACCCAAACTTGATGAATTTAACCCAAAATAGTTAGTTTAGCATTTTAGTTGAGATTTGAAAATTTTATTTATTGTCGTAGGTAAAGTAGGATACGCGATGGGCATAAACGAAATAAATGTGCAAGAAAAGTAAAGCATTTCCCAATTTTAATTGGCGGAAATGGTTGAACTTGCATAAGTTAAGTGACACAAAAACTTTTTATATGGTCAAGGTGCAGGGGAGTGCAAGGTAGCTGCTGCCTTCAAAAAAGCCGAAAACTAATTTTCCCCTTGACATTTCGCGCTGTAATGGGGGCCTTGGTGGTGTTATGGAAAACCACGGGGATGTTTTCAGGGAGGTCTCTGGCCACAAGATTGCGCCACATGTCTACCAATTTTGGGCAGGAAGCAACGCCAATATAAGGAGCAGCTTGGCAAATGCATGGGTACTCTCTCTCCGTCCTTCGCCTAGAACGTGAACTATTTGTATTGTACCGGTTGGAAGAGAGAAATCAGAACACGTAAAGAGGGAAAAATCGCAGGCCAGAAGGACATTTACTACTACGATCCAGATGGGCGACAATTACGTTCAAAACCTGATGCTCCAAGGTATATGCAAGAAAATCAGTTAAAACTATGATTCTAGCCCTCGACTTTGGTTCAAACACACCTGCCAATGCCTTCCAGATATCCACAACAGTCTTGCATTCTTCAATTAAACTTCGAAGATCCTCCGAAATACTTACGGCTACCATAGCATAGGCTTTTTCTTGTCTAGTTTCATATTTGTCTCTTTCTTCTTGCGACTCTGTAGAGGCAGGAGCTGCTTCTGTTCCCAACACTATCTTCAATAGCCTATTATGTCTTAATAACATTTGTATTTCCCACTTCCATGTTTTGTAATTGACTGAATTCAGCTTACTGATTTGCATTAACGGTGATGAACCACCTTCCGCCATTTTGTTTTTGCCGATAAAAACGTAACCGCTATTCGGGCCTTGGCAGCTCCCGTTCCACGCCGATATATGTTCTTTTCTTGTCTTTTAAAATTAAATCATTCCGAACCACGCTCTGCTACCAATGATAATGTGGTGTATAGAATGAAAACATACTCAATAAAGTGCATGGTTAATTTAATCAAACTTGGTTACGTTATTATACATTATTTACAAGTGAACATTACTAAGCGCATACTACAACAGCATCTGAGGAAGTGATGTGAGGCGGAGGGTCGGGTTGCCAGATCTACAGCGCTGCCAGATCATTTCATAGAAAAACCAACTACCTGAACATTACACAGACTATATACATACACTAGTATGTCTCATCCTTTAGCGATATATCTATAAGGTAACGCTCTTTAATCTATTATTATTAAGGTAAAGTTAACCCAACAAAATCTATTTGATTTCTCAACAAAAAGTAACATAGTAACCGTATCAACGCTTATCTCAAGAATAACTCCTGGAGATGTTTCGGAAGTTTATGAAGCCAACTGCACTGAAGTTGTAATTCCCTCAAGCTACCAAGAAGTTATTAACTCCCCTCAAGGAGATGAATGGAAACACACTATGGATCAAGAAATGGACACCGTTGAGGAGACGAATGTAGCAAGGGTAGTGTCGTAAAGCCTAAGGAAAAAGTCATGGAATGTCGTTGAATCTATGCATTAAAAATTCCACCAAGAAGGCGATAATATTATTTCGTGCCCGTATTCCATTTAAGCAAGTAGCAGAAAATCATGAATTGGTAATAAACCTTAAATTTGAGTGAAATATTACTTCTGGCCATACACGGCTTTGATAAGAAAGTGCCACAATTATTTATTACTTCTGACCATACACAGCTTCAATAAGTAAGTGCCACACTTATTTGTTACTTCTGACCATACACAGCTTCGATAAGTAAGTGCCACATTATTTATTACTTCGGACCATAGACGGCTAAGATAAGCAAGGGCCACACTTATTTAATACTTCTGACCATACATAGCTTCGATAAGCAAGGGCCACACTTACTTATTACTTCTGACCATATACGGCTTCTATAAGTAAGTGCCAGACTTATTTATTACTTCTGACCATACACAGCTTCGATAAGCAAGGGCCACACTTACTTATTACTTCTGACCATATACGGCTTCTATAAGTAAGTGCCAGACTTATTTATTACTTCTGACCATACACAGCTTCGATAAGTAAGGGCCACACTTATTTGTTACTTCTGACCATACACGGCTTCGATAAGTAAGGGCCACACTTATTTATTACTTCTGACCATACACGGCTTCGATAAGTAAGGGCCACACTTATTTATTACTTCTTACCATACACGGCTTCGATAAGTAAGGGCCACACTTATTTATTACTTTACGGGAAGGGGGAAGATAATTTCAAAATTTTCCTCTTCCGACGGCAGCAGGCGCTAAAGCTCTGTCTTCTCTCTCGTTCCGTGTCGTCAAATTCAAATTAATCGATACTGCTCTGCTAAATAACTGTTTCCCTTTTTCTTTTTCTCCGCACCTTTTCATTTAGAGGTTACTTCGTCGGACTCTCTTGAATTTCAAACATAAAATTCACCTTCCTCGAGCCATTACGACCACTACCAGCTAACCTTATTATCTTTCTCCGTTTTCTCCGCAGAACTTCTTTATAGGTTAACCGATACTGCTCTTCGGGATTTGGAGCAGTAAGCGCGCCTTTGCAACCACTACGAAGTGACTGATTTACAGTTTTCTCCGCCACTTCTCTTTCAGAGAGGTTACCCGTAGACCTCTCTACAATATCGAACGGTTCTCTCCCGCCTTAACAGGCACTACTAAATAACTATCTATTTGTTCCACTATTGAGTAAACTCAAAATTTCTTGCACCCCCCATAAAGGGGATCACGAAATAAAAAGGGACCAAGATGACAAAATTATCAGACACAAAGCCCGAATAGTAGCCTAGGGTTTTGGTCAAGCCGAAGGGGTGGATTACGAAGAAGCTTTTTCCCCAGTGGTGAACTTTTCATTGTTAAGACTGTTCATTTCCTTATTTGTAATGTGCTTGGGTTGGGTACACAGTCACATGGATGTGACAAACGCTTATTTATATGGAAACTTTGACACCAGCGTCTATATGAATCAAATTCCCGGATACATAAACAAAGATCCAAGCCAATACTGCTTGAGCCTACAAAAATCTCTTTATGGATTGCCTCAGGGAACTTGACAAAAGTTTTTTAGAATTAGGGTTTTCGAAGTTGCGTGGTACAAATTGCATGTATTATATATCCTTCAAGATAGTTGTTCTGGTATATGTTGATGATCTTGTCGCATTAGCAAGAGATAACCTTCTCATTCAAGAAACGTTTGATCGTCTATCCACAAAGTATAAGCTGAAGCTACTCAGACCAATTTGGCAGCTTTTGGGAGTCATATTTGATTTCCGGAAAGATGGCACCTTGAAGATGCACCAAACTGCATATATTGAAAAACTTGGAAAGCGTTTTGCAATTCAAGTCGAAGAACTACTCAGTTTACCAATGGTTCATGATATAATTTTTTTCACGATCTGATTGTCCCGTCACGGAGGAAGATAAAGAATATATGAAGAGTAGGCAATATCAGCATTGATTGGATGTCTCTTATTTATTGACCACCGAACACGACGAGAAATTATATACCGTGATCGCATTGTCTCAGTTTAACGGTAATCCTTGACACATTTATTCGGTCAGACTTTGTACATTATTGCAATATGTACTCTCAATGGCAGATTATGGACTGGTCTAAAAACAGGACAACAGTCCACAACTATTGATCTACATCGATAGCGATTGGGGAGCTAACAGAGACTCCTACATCATGGCGTTCCCTCAAGCAAAAGTCAGTAGCGTTATCAACTGCCAACGCTGTGTATGTGGCCTTAACAGAGGCAATTAAAGAACTATTGTGGCTGTAACCAACCTTAAATGAACTTAAATTATTTGATTTTAATTATGGGAAACCATTAATCTTTTGTGATAATCAATCGGCCCCAGCACTTTTCTAAAAATAACATTAAAAATCACTATTCTAAACATATTGATTTAAGATTTAATTTTATTCGGGAAAATAAAGAAAAAGATACATTTAATTTGAATTATGATAAGTCGATTGATAATGCAGCAGATTTCTTAACAAAAAGTTTGAAAAAGAGTATTTTTAATTGTGTAAAGATGTTAGATAATATTGACCCTAAAAACTTTGACCTACAATTTATTGTTTAAGCCATTAACAACTGAAAAACCCGTTTGGTTTTGATGACATCATCGATGTCATGTGACAATACTTATAAAATAAAACTGGAGCTAACCTTTTGTACAGCGCGGCGATCTCACTTGCTTTTTCGCGCTTGCACTGTTAATATCATAATGTTTTATTACCGTTTTTAATCAACTTGTTACATTTAAAACCTTCCTAATTAGTTAATCCTTCAAAAAACTTCCTTTTCGGGCATTCCTTTAAGGACCCTCGGGTTTTTTTTGAGACTTAGATGATTATACTTTGTTACATGGGATTCGTCCTCAGGCGGTTGTGCGTCTTTTGCCACAGGCATTGTGGGACAAAGCTGGCTTGTAGTTTCGCGACCTTAAAACGCAACTAGCTAGGGTGATGACCTGGGATATCTTTGCCCAGGAATTTCGGGAGCAATTTCTCTCCCCGACAAGGAGTGTCCCGAGGGCTTATCTTTGAGGAGTAGTTCAGTTGGTGGGGGGAAGCATTCCTTCTTTTCGTCGGCTGCTGGTCACTTTGAATTCCCTTTTGGAGAGTCCATTGCCTGAATAGCTATTAAGTTTGTTGCCCAGAATTGATCATAGGGTTCGGGTCTGCTTTTCCTGGGCGCTGGAGACTTCGGAGGGGGCGAAACCTTTGGATGATCCGACAAAATTCCATTTAGCTCATGGCTTTGAATGTGAATTGGGCAACTGGGAACTCTGGGACCGGGGGTTTCAATCCCTGGCAGCTGGGTTTCAATCCCTGGCAGCGGGGTTAGTCCCGGGATGGTCAGAGGGGTGCACCAAATTTTCCTCTTACTTGTTTCCTTTGCGGGGATCAGGGCCAGTTTGTTAGGGATTGTCCCTCCCGGGTAAATAAGGATCACCACCTTCAGTCGCGCAACGAGACCAACACTATTAAATAAAGCGGATTCGTGACACTCTTGGTGAAGCCTTCGTTGGGGCGTGAGGGATCTGGAGGAGTTGATGGGCCAGTTGGGTTACGATCGGCGGGCGGATTTGGAGAACCTGTGCCAATGTTTTTTCTCTTTTCTCCCCAGAAGCGGGTCGTACAAGTGTCCTACGTCACCGGATTCACCTCCAACCTTGGACTTTAATCTCAGAGACAGCCCTTTCACCGTAGTCTGCACGACAATGAAATGATTGATTAAGTAGTTGCGGAGATGCTTAAACGTGGGGTCATTCGGCCCTCGGGAAGTCGCTTCCCAGTGCTGTTGTTGGGTAAAAAAATGAGGTATGGCTCTATATTGATTTTACTGCGTTTAACAAGGTGACTGTCGGTGATCCTTTTCCTATCCTATGTATTGATGAGGTTTTAGATTGGGGGGGGGGGGGGGGTAAGCCTAAGTGTATTACTCGGTTGGACCTGAAGTCTGGGTTTTGGCAAGTAGAGATGGCTCCAGAGGATATCGACAAAACCGCTTTCGTTACTAGGGAGGGGAAAATTGAATTTCTGGTAATGCATTTTTGGTTGACTGGGCCCTCACCCAAAAATAAGTGGTCTAGGAAATACTATAGCTATAGATGGTAAGCCGGCTAAGGTGGTCCTTCTTGAGGCTCTACATGGGCTAGTTTTGCGGGCTTTCCATGATCACCCCTTGTCTGGGCATCAGGGTTGTACGGCAACATACACAAGTCTGTTACCTCGGTTGTACAACGTGGTTCACGATTATGTTAACGCCTGTGATGCCTGCCAACGTTATAAACTACTAAATACTAAGAGGACGGGTCTTATGTTATCTTCCACGAAGCTGTATCCTGGTGATCTGGTGACGATAGACAGGATGGGGCCTCTTTTTTGCTTATATGTGATGGTTATCTATATCAACCTGTCAAAAGCGTTTAACTGAGGCACGAGAAATTTCTTGTATAAACGATCTACAATATGACTATATATATGAATTTCTATTACTTAGGTATAAAATAAAATGGAATAATGTCCCTCCCAATATCTTACAATGGTTCCCCATGATTGATCAAGGACCTTATACTAGGGGTCAGAAAAATAACTTAAGTCAAAAAGTATAAAAAATTCAATGAAAAAAGTGTAAAAATGAAGGGCATTCAGATATGGAATCAAGTGCCAAATGAACTTAAATCAATTGTCTCTATAAATATGTTTAAAAGTCAAATTAAGATATATATTAATTCAATGAAAACTGAATAGTAGAATTGTAATGCTAATTTTATAATTTTAGTCGATAAATTCTGTTGATGTATTAATTTAATTTAATAAGTAGGACCCTTTTGTAAATAAGAGACTTCTCTTAAAAGGTAAATCCAATAAAGAAACATTTTATTATTATTATTAAAGAATCAGAATGGATTAATGGTGGTAATTGTGGATTATTTTACAAAATACGTGGAGTTCTTTCCTGTCCGCAATATCACATCCATCACAGTCAGCAAGGCCCTGGTTCAGTATGTCTCACGCCATGGCATCATGCGGGCTTTATTATCAGACAATGGTCTGCATTTTATTTCTGGGTTGTGGGCTAATGTGTGTCACCTTTTGCATATTAAGTCTTAGTTTACGACTCCTTACCATCCAGTCTAATCTTATGGAGCGGGTTAACACAGTCCTGGGGGAAATGATAGCATGTATGTAGGGAATTGTCATACAGCATGGGATGCGGATTTGCCCTTGAACCAATTAGCCATCAATAATGTGGTCCACCAGTCCACGGGCTTTTCACCATTTTATCTCCATCATGGTTATGAGCCTGTGTTACCTTGGGATATTGGTCGGGCTGCTGGGGCTCCTGATTTCTGAGGTGGTGGTGGTCAAGCATGAGCCCTTTGCGAGAACTTACAAATGACCTTGGATCAGGCTCAGGAGATGAATTCCCTAGCGAGTGACTGTCAGAAGTTATATTACGACAAGAACTATCGGGAGGGGACCTCGGAAGTTGGTATGTTGGTGCGGTGCGTTGACCACCGCATGTCCAGGGCGGCAGAGCATTTGACCAAGACATTTCTTCCCCGGTGGCTGGGTCCATTCCACATTGTTGAGCGTTTGACTTCGGTCTCTTAAGAATTATTGGATATGGTTACTAGGGACTCGGCATATCAATCAATGGAAGTTGTATTTTTCTTCAGAGTCCCAAGATTCTGAGATGCAGCAGGAGCACGTCCCTGATTCTTCTTTATCACCTGCGTCCGTTCAGGTCGAGGGGGAGGTTTAAGTGCCTGTGCGTGTTCTGGTTGACCTGACGACTGTAGCTGGTGACCCCTTGGTGAACGTTCCTGTGCCGTCTGTCCTCGGTGGTTTGGAGGTGACCGTCGGGATGCTGGTTGACTTGGAGGTCCAGGCAGTTGTTCCGGAGTGTGATCCTTTGATTAAGCCCGGGTTCACTTCTTGCGTCACCATTCGGAGTTGTGCGGGGATGTTAGTATTGATAATTTTATTTTTCTCCCCAGGCCGTGTGGGGTCCTCCGTTTGAGGAGTTACGGGACGCTTTATGGTGATTTTAAGTACAGGGGTATTTTTTTTCATGGGGGGGGGGGGGGTGACGATGTAATTCGAGCCTTGGCGGTGGTATGGAAAACCACGGCGATGTTTTCAGGAAGGTCTCTGGCCACAAGAGGGCGCCACATGTCTAATCGGTACAAGGGGGTCTCGATCAAGAAGATGTTTCAAAAAATGTCTGTATGAGTGAAAATTGATGACGTCACCCTGACGAGCCTCCGTGAATTTTCAATACGATCTCATCTGGCTGACGTCATGATTTTACCTAGCAACGCATAAGCCGTAATATTTTGATAAAAAAACATGCGATCGCGGCAACCTTATAGTTCCCTTTTTAACGAACCTTGTACCTGGTATGGGGTTAAAAAACGTTTATTTAAAAAAAATGTAATATCTCCGCGTGTTTTCTTTCCGCAAAATAATTTTGACACAGAAATGTTCAGTATCATCCACAAGTTAAGTTAATTCATAGAACAAATTTCTTTCAGAGTCCAAGAACAATTGTTTTAAATATTCTAGTTTATATCAGCCCAAACTACAGTATCTTAAGTTCAATATCTACAATTTTAATTTTTGGTTCCAGCACAATAAAAAACTCATAGAACCACAGATATGCATAGCATTTTTGATTTTTATTGAGGTTTGAGATGCTTTATTATAAAAAAATTGAATGCTTACTTAATATCATCTTCATTTCTCTTTTGACCAACGAGTTGGAATTGAATCTTTTTATTAGATCCAGTATCTCTGTCAGTGGCTATCAGTTTGAGTACAGACGTTCCCAGTGGTGATAATTCTGACACTGATGCATTAAAGGAGGCTTGTGCAAAGACGGGTGGATTGTCATTTACATCTTCTACAGATATGCTGACTTGAACCTCTGCATATGCTCCAGAAACTGAGTCTGTCGCTCTCAGTGTTAGTTGGTGCAGCTGATTGATTTCATAATCAAGTTCTTCCACAACATAGATGACACCTTCACTCAAAAATTAAATGGAAGCCATAGATAGAATTTCCACCATCAAAATGCCAGTCACAACATTTCAATTCAGGGTTATTCAAAAAATGGGCCAGGCAAAAGAAAGTGATAGAACTGAGTTTTAGTAAAGTATTAAGTTAGTTGATGGTTGTTACAGACTATGTTAAATGTAAGTGAAGAAACTCTATAAACAAATTTTACAAGAGGAGTAAACAAACACAATTGAAGGTCAAAGGAAGCGTGTATTTGAAGCTTGAGTAACTTAACAAAAACAATCAAATATGCAAATATAAAGTTAGAGCTTTCCAATACATATAATTTATAATTTTAATAAATAATTATACTTTTAATCATTAATTACATGTATATTAGTTATAGAAAATATCTATAGGAACTGGTAAAATGGGGCTATAGGGACCTCAATTACCTTTCCATTAACAGTTAGTGGAGATATAAATATTTGGAAAATGAGAATAAAATTTATCTAACCTAGATTTGATAATAATGGTACTGATTGTTTATGTTAAGAACCTAAAGTTAAAACTATGAAAAGCCAAGTAATTATAATAAACTTTTACAAATAGTTCTGTAATATGCCAGAGTGAGCCTTTAAGCTAAAATTACATGGCTTTCCACTATAGGTTACGAAAAAGGAAATAATTTTTTTCTATTCGTTTACGAATAATTTTATGAATAAACTATCTATGAAACTACAGTAAAATATGATTAAATAGCAATACAAATAGATAGCAGCCAGACCAAAGTAACCATGCATCAAATCTTTCCGCGAATTTAAAACTTAATGGAATTTCACTTATGAACACTACATGCGCATTTATGTAATTAAAATTCTGGACAAATTTTAAAATTCTCAAGAAACCAATAACCTGCAAGTAATGCACACATTTTGATTTATATTTTCGGATGATCAGTATAGGCCTGAAAGTACAGTAAATTATACATCACTTCATTTAGTTAATAGAAAGTAACAAAACAAGCAAATGTTAATTTAACATTTGCTTGTTAAAGTTGTTATGTAAACTTTGTTAGCAATCACAATCTTTGTAAAATGTTTCTTCTCAGTGCAATTAACACCTTTTAAATTGTATGAGATTATTGCTTAATTCAAACTGAGACAGAATTATGTGCTGAAGGGAAAAGCCAGCAAACAAAACAGTACACTTATGCCCAAGCCTCTTCTATTTTTTCGAATAGATTCTTTTGATGCTAACTAATTTAATAGAAGCTTATCAACAAAATTTCTTAGAAAAATATTCTTATAAGAACATTTCAAGAAAATAAAGAAACCTAACCCAAGAAGTAAAATTTTAAGATAATATTTATGAAATGCACACAAGCGTACAATGATCATACTGAAAAGTTAAACCAAATTTATTGTCAGTGTTATATTTCCTTGGTAACCATTATCCTAGCTATGCATTAGACCAGGTATCCATACCGCGATATAAAAATGGTTTTAAATCAGGCACCATATTGTGATAAATTCAAATCTCCCCCCTCCCCAGTGGTGTTTACACTATTCAAATTCAACTTAGTAATAACTATATAGTGAACAATGTGCTTGTTCATTAGATTAATTAAATATCTGTACAGTAGTCTGAATCAATACTTTAAATAACATAAGACAGCAATTTTTATTAGTTATTGTAAATTATTCTACGAAACATGGTGGTCAGTCTTACAAGGGAAGGTCTTGGACTGTAAGTCGGGGATCCGAGAAAACGTTATGGCAACCTTTAGACCATGCCCCAGGAAGGTATCAGCCGGGTGAATTTTAAAAAGGTCAAGTTTTATGACCTTTCGAAATTGTGACTTTGGTCGAGCCGGAAATTCCTTCCAAACTGGCAAACTGACCATTTTGGACCATATTGACCAATCCCATCTCAAACTGACCATTTTGGACCATATTGACCACTCTTGATTCAAACCTGCCAGTTTTGATCATTTTACCCAATTTTAACTTTGAATTCACTTTTATGCATGTTTGACATGGGCATTACAAAAGTTCAAATTTCTAAATTAGCGTAGAAAATCCCATAAGGAATTTCCGGCTCGACCAAAGTCACAATTTGCAAAAGGTCATAAAACTTGACCTTTTTAAAATCCGCCCAGCTGATACCTTCCTGGGGCATGGTCAAAAGGTTGCCATAACGTTTTCTCGAATCCCCGACTTACAGTCCAAGACCTTCCCTGGTTAGAGAACAGGTGTCGGAGTTACAAAAAATGGTCCTAAATAAATAGAACTGGGATAAGCTGTGAGAACAATTTTTAAGTCTTGGTATGGATTCCTGACTGAACTTGATAAATAAAAAAGACAAGACTTGATGCAGAAATATTTCAAGGAACGCTAAAATAATTTATATTACAGTGTTAAGTTGTAAACTTTCAAAAAACAAAGCAAAAAGTAATTTCAACATTTTTTAAGAGAAAGAGAGGATAAATTATAGGCATATGGCACGTAGGATTCGAAATAGAGTTAGATTTGGAGCAACACATACTCCCCACTACATCGCATATCAATTTATTTTCATTCAACAAATTGTGTTAAATAAAAACGAAATTTCAATTACTTCCTATATACCTTTTAACATTCTATTCCCACAGAATTAAAGAACTAAGCTGTTTCTAGACATAATGTGGAACATCTGCATATGTTCAGTTGAAACAACATAAAGAGACTTGCAAGTTTTAGAGAATATTGCATTCAAACATGCTCTTTTGTCTTTTATTTAATATCTTTTAATTGGTTTCCAATATTGAATCCATATTAAACACTCCATAAGCTCATAATTTATCGCATATACTTTGTATACAACCTGTAATGAGGTCAAGCTAATGTAGAAATATTTCCAGTATAATTATCATTATTAGCCAAGCGATTTAAATTGATTTTTGCTCTGGGGTGTGTACAATGGAATTTTCTGATGCACTAACACTATACTCGCCTGAGAATCTTTAAATGTAATTCATACCATAATTATTGATTAAAGTTAATCTCCAATAGAGATTGGTGTAATTCATTAATACCGTTTTGGGATTTAAATGGTTTCGGGGTCTAGCTTATTTTATGGTGCACACCTGAGTTTTGTTGTAATTGCCGTTTGTAATTTTCTATTCTGGATACTTAAATATTTAATTTTTTGTGTGATTATTGTTGACAGTGGAGGGATCGAGATTTGCCGGTGGTTACATAAGAATTCCCAAGAATTGTTTTGGTATTTCTGAGAGAATGTCACTCAATATCTATGCATTTTTATAACATTTACATTAAAAAAAAATTTCGATGAGACTGAAAAGGTTTATACATTTATATTCCTTGAACCTTAACCAATCAAATAGCAAATTAAATGGGTTTAAAGTTAACAGATTATCGCTTGACTTGTCACAGCCACCAGCACTATGAATTTTATGTGGTTGCGATGTGGAAGTGTTTTTCATCACACATTGGAATTAAATAACAAATCCTAAGTCACCTCTCTTGAGCTAGGTTTCATTAAAGCCAAGATGCTTTATGGAATACTTATGAGTTATTATATTGCATATGCTTAGAGAGAAGAGATAAACATATATAGCATTTGTCCCTTTACTTGTTGTTGGCATGAGATGAAAGAGAGGTAAGGCATGTGAGAGAGCCTTAGGTCCAAGTCATCGAGCGGCTTTTAATGTCGATAAATCATGCATACTCGCTCGGCTTAGTAACTTAATCCTAGTAGCCAGGCCCGGCCCTGATTTTATGACATTAAAAGTCGCTCGATGACTTGGACCCAAGGCAGTGCCTTGGATATTAGCCTAGCTGTTATTTTTACCTGTTGTTAAAATTTATTTTAACTTAATGCTTTACATAGCATATTTCAACTAATGTTTGCTAAGAACTACACTAACCAAGTTTTACTATTACAAAGGCACCATAATATATTTGAAATAAGTATTAAAATACGTAATATAATTTAAGTTCCGTAGATACTATAGAAACGCATGTTTTTTTAAATTTGGCCAAAATTTTACTAACACTATACAGACATGTAATATATATATAAGCATTAAAAATCAAGAAACAAACATGAGGGTATAATAACACGCACAAGCACTAAGGAACTAAATATTATCCGCTACTACCAGAACTTTACAGTCTAAAACGAGGAACAATAATAAAAATCAAATGTATTATTTGAAAATACTCACATGGCCCAGAACTAGGCCCAGGGTCTGGATATATAAAAATAGTTTCCATATAAAAAATAAAAAGGAGAGAAAGAGGGGGATCGAGAGAGAGAAAGAGAGAGAAAAAATAAAACAGGGAACTGATTTAAAACAAAAATAAAACTTAAAAAATTATATATAAAGCTAAAGTACATAAAAAATGGTTCTATGTTCACGCATGCAAGAATTTTTATTGAAGGGAAAAATCTGTAGAATCAAAGACCAAATCACCAAAATAGTGTCAATTTAAATTAAGTTTTGAAACATTAGAGATTATGAAAAGTAGATGTTAAATAAAAAACTTCTATATTTTATAATCCCAATGAATGATCGAAATAAATGAGGTCACTATTTATAAACGGATAAAGAAAAGCCTAAAATAGCTTACTTTCTATCAATTTGTAGAATACAAATATGTAGAAAATTTATACTATAAATGTATAATTAATTATATTCCCAATTTCAATTTATTAAAACAAACACTTTGCCTTACACAAAGCTTCAGCCTTTCAAATAGTTTAAAATCATACATCCATTTATTAAATAAATAGCTTCCCCCATCACCCTCCATTGGTTGTTCTTTTAAAATTTAGATACACATTCACCGTTTGATTTTGAAACTCTAAAATTGAACACTAATATTTTTGTAATTATAAAATGTGTACAAATACATTTCAACACATGTTGTAACCAAATTAAATTACAAAAATAAAAAGGTAAATTTTTTTGGCAAAAAGGTTTGTTTAGAGAGCCAAAAATCAAACACAAGATAGAAAATGGAGGCAATTCTTATCTGTTATTGTTTGGAAGAATCATAAGACTAATCTTGAATTGGGCATAAGGGTGCGTGTATTTAGCAGTAGACAGGCGCGGGAGAAAAATAACTAGAATCTACGCTAGGTGGCGGAGAAAAAGAGCAAATCCTCCCAACCACCCTCATACCTACCACCTATACTACCTCTTGTCATCCGGTAGCATGCATTGGGGGATTTGTGGATAAGTTTAAAATTTTCATCATCATGTGGTCAGTTTCGCCATCATTTGTCTAACATTAAAATCCCATTCGTTTCAAACTTTGAGGGCCTTGCCTTTACCAAAAAATAAGTTGTCTAGGAACTACTTTAACAAAGCTAAATTAATTACCAACGAAAACAACCAATTAAGCTAAACATTAGAGAGTCAATCGAAATAAAACTAAAAAATACCAACCTCCTTATCAATGATGAAAACGTCGTTCCCTATGTGAAATTGTTCATTTAACTTACAAAACTATGGACTTAAAAAACATTGTTTCTCGTCCCCTACGTCACATTTTTCTCCCCTTTTGTTCATTTTGTATCTACCTGACGACGGCTCCGGTAAGGGAGACGAAACAGCTGTAGTAGCCATTAAATAAATATGTTTTTACAGTGCAATAGTGGTTAAATTTATTTTAAATTTGGTTTTAAGTTTGTATTTGCGACAAATACAAGCTAAATATTCACTAAGACCAAACTTAAAAAAGAAAAAGGATTTTCCTGCCAACTTATTACCCCTTTAACTAGTTTATTGAAATATCCTGACAACTTAAGCCTACTTAAAACCAAGTTAATATCAACTAAAATGTGTATACAAACTAAAATCCAACTTATATTTTGGTAAAGGACATAGCCTCATGGTAGAATCAATAGTTTTGTTAGTCTAATTCAGTTTAATTGATTTAAATTAATCAATATTATTTAAATACTTGTTTTCGGTCCACAAAGCAATGCAAAATAATTTTTTAGGCTTTAAAATTATTCCCTCTCTTAATGTTGTTAAAATTTTTCCTTCAAAATTACTTTTTGATATTAATGTATAATTTGAATTATTATAATTAGGAACTTTATCTTGGAAAATTTATTTAAAGAAAACCATTAAAATTATGGTATTTCTGTTTGAAAATGGCTTTATTATTCAAGTGTAGTTCAAACCCACTTTTTTGTCAGACTCAGGGCCAATTACAATTTGTTTCCTTGTGGAAGTATCTCATGTTTAACAACCCAAGTAGTGCGCATTAGGTTGGTATTCTAAAATTCAGGCTAGTGTAAATAGCTACTATTTTGCTATATAAAGCAAAAGTGTGGTCACATTTTAGATAAAAAATATCTTATCATTAAAATCGTAGATATAATTTGAATGGGCTTAAATTTTACTACTTTTTCTTTCACCTTAACTTTTATGCAGACTAAAATTGAAAGTCACTTTTGTTTCCCAAGAGCTATAACATGTACGTTTTTATAGGGAGTGCTTTTAAAAAAGTTCCCCTCCATACTGAACAGCACTGATTTTTTTATCAGACCACAGACAGTCTTCACCCCCTGTTAAATCCTGGGATGCACCACTGTTAGCACGCAATATATTATTGTCATAATATATAAAATTTAAATAAAATTACAAAACAGAAGCATATCTCAAATTACTTCGTAGTAAAAATGAAACAAATTATCTGTAAATCAAAAAAGTCACAGATATATAACACCTCAAAAAGCAAATGTACTCATAATACTGGCGTACCAAGATAGTGTCCAGAATAGATAATAAAAAAATTTAATGAATACAAAAACCAACCAACAAACCTGTATTAAAATCAACAGCAAATTCTTCCAATTGGTTTCCTTCAACAATGCTATATATTAATTGTCGTCCTTGGGGACTAGTTGCTTGTACTGTCAAAACAGGAATCTGAGATCCAATATTCTCTGGGACAGCCACTGAATAAAATTGACGAGGAAAAACAGGCATGTTTCGGTTTATAACTTTCACTGGCACAGTAATTATTGATTTCAAAGATGGCGAGCCTGTAATTTTAACAGCAGTAAGAAATTAATTAAATTACTAAACACTTGTTTAGTCATAAAAAATATGTATACCTGAATCAATAGCTGTTACAATCAAGTGATAATCCGTATTGTGGGTACCAAGATTTTGCTTCAGACGAATATCACCTGTTTTGCTATCAATAGTAAAAGAAGCCTCTGATTCTGTTTCTGCTAGTTCATAGTGCACAAATCCATTGGGACCAATATCAAGGTCAATAGCTTGCACCTATTTAACCAATCGATATTGTCCCATTTAATTTAAGCATAACCAAACCTTTATATAAACTTATACACATGTAGGAATAAATTAAGTTTCATTAGTTTATCAATTTCAAAAACCAGATAGCTTTTTATTAAATTAAGTAGATTTATAATTGATAAAGGGAGAAAAATTATAATCACCTTTCTAACAAGGTCCCCAGGCTGAGCTTCCACTGGCACAACACAATGATAAGGTAAGTTGACAAACATAGGAGCATTGTCATTCATGTCCGTGATGGTAACTTCAACAAGAACATGAGCAACACGTGGAGCTTCTAAAAGTTCACTTTTAGCTTCAATCACCAGGGTGTAGCTACTTTTAACTTCTCTATCAAATGGTCTACCTATATTAATAAAAGAAAATTTATAATTATTTCATTTTAACTTCAAAATACATTAAAATCTTACCTGTAGTTCTCACAGCTCCTGATGTTTTACCAATTGCAAACATTGGTGATGGATTTATTATGGAGAATGCCACATGTTCATTAAGAGCGCTTCCAAGAACAGTGACAACGCAAATAGTTTTAGCATCATCAGCAACATTTTCAGACAGTTCAATTTCATATTTAGCTAGGCTAAATTTTAGCCCACTGCTTCTTGTTTCTCTAATTAGTATTTTTACTACACAACTACTTTCAAACTGTCCATCATCGACTGCTATCGTTATTTCATATTCATTTTTTGCATTTTCTGGATTTCTAACAATAATTTCCCCAGTAACCGAATCAATGATGAATTGTTCATTTATATTGCCAGATACTATGGAATATTTCAGTTCTGAACTATCAGGATCTCGAGCTTCAACTTTAGTTACAACTACACCTTTATATGTTGGAAGAAGCAAAATAGCTGTATACAGAGACTTATAAAATACAGGAGCACAATCATTGACATCTAAAACTGTAATATTAACTTGCGCAGCTCCAAGCGCATTAAGTCGTGGCCTTCCCAGATCAGAGAGATGAACAGAAAAAATGAAATATGGGTGTGTTTCATGATCCAATGGTGACAGGATACTCACTGCTCCTATAAATCGTATATTACATTTTTAGGTGTGAGTATATGATAGACCTAATCTCAAGTTCAATTAAACAAAACATGCTTCTAAATAAGCTTGAAGCATTTGGCGACTCCTGTAAGAGGTTTCCTTTAGAGTGGCCATTTACTTTAGGCCAATATAATTGCAGGACTCCCACCGAAATCTGAAAAATGTTCTGGGGAAAAACAAACTTTTCACGATAGAAATAGGGTGAAATAGCTTTCCTCAAATTCATTGATAAATCGGGAATTTTAGGAACCACACCCCGAATTTATGGTGCGTAGGGAAATGAAAATAGAAGCTTTAGGGTATTAAAAGGACCTAGTGAGAATGCTGCAATTATAGATATTTATTGAAAGATATGGTGAACACTTAACTTACCAGTAGTTTTATCAATTTGGAAATATTTTTGAGCAAATTTTTCTACAATTTCAAAATTTAAGATGGAATTTCTCTCAGAATCTTTGTCAGCAGCTTTTACTACTAAGGGATTATTATCTTCTTTCAAAGCAAAACTTCCCACTTCAGCTGATTCACTAACCCAACCCTGGTAAACTTCTTTTTCAAATTCAGGTCGATTATCATTTCTATCCAAAACATGTACGGAGAGTGTGGTACTAGTATTTGAGCCAACCATATTTGTTGCTCTCACAGTCAAATTATAGAATTTGGTTTTTTCAAAGTCCAGTTCTTTATCAGTGCTCACGAGTCCAGAAATTGAATCAATCTTGAAGTCACCATCTTCATTTCCATCTAAAATCTCAAAATATACTGACGAACGACTGCGCACTGTAAATGATGCTACAGATGTTCCTGGTCTTTCATTTTCAAAGAGTTCTGCAGAGTAATGACCTTGCTCAAACTTAGGTGAAGCATTGTCAGCTTGTGTGACCTTTATATGCACTGTGACAGTACAATTTAACGTAGGAACTCCATGATCATTCGCTCTAACAGACAGAAAATATTCTGGCATGACTTGACTGTCTAGGTCATGAGCAACCTAAATGTTTGGCATAAACAAAAAATAGTCATGAATATAATAGTAAATAGTTTATTTTAAATTTATAATACGGGTAAAAGAGGCCCAAAAAGGACTCTCCAGAGGCCAATTTCGTCCCTATATTAGCAATGTGTCCTAAAAATTCCATAGGATGAACCACTTTCAAGTTATGACCGAATTTGTACTACATTACGTGGTTTTTTCTCTAATATGCAAAAAAATTCCCTAAATTTTAAATTTAGACATTGGGTCGCTAGGACTAAAAGTTTTGGAGTTATGACCAAAGGTACACTGAAAAATGTGGTTTTATCGAAATTTCACTAAATAGTAAAAGGTTATATCACGATAAAACCACGTTTTACAGTGTACTTTTGGTCATAACTCCAAAACTATTAGTCCTAGCGACCCGCGGTGCGTCACATTCTACTCATCGTTAAACCATACTATAGAAACGAAACCCAACTTGACCAGATGTCTTAATTTAAAATTTGGGGAATTTTTTGCATATTAAGAGAAAAAACCACTTAATGTAGTACAAAGTCGGTCATAATTCGGAAACGGTTCATCCTACGGAAATGTGGTTGGTCTCATTCAACTCCGCGTGAAAACTACTATCGGGAACAAAACCAAACACGGTCCACTTCGTTGAACGCAAATTTCGGGGGCAACGCGCCCCTTTTGTACCATCCCCCCCTCCCATAAACTATGTTTTCCACCCTGCATCGCTGCCGCCTCTTCGGATCCTCAAAGTAGAAACAAAATGAAATTTTTTGGGCCACATTGCAAGTTGGAACGAATTTTGCTGCTGAGTTACCCTCTTTTACCTGTACTATTAATGGACAAACGTTTATTAGTTAAAATTATTTAAGTGAATATAATAAATTACAAATTAGTGTAATAATTTAAATCCCACCACACACACCTCAAATTTAGGTAAAAAAACAAAACTCATCGCAAGGTGAAAACCAAACCTCAAACTAATAGTTCTTTATATAAAGTAAAGTGGCCCTCTTGTTTAAATGTTGTTTTGGTCAGTCATTTACTTTTACAAGTCTACACACCCCTTACCAAAAAATAAGTTGGATTTCAGTTTGTATTTAGTTTGTATACACATTATTAGTTGATATTGAGTTGGTATTACGTATGGCTCAAGTTGTCAGCATATTTCAAGTTACTATTAAAGGGGTAATAAGTTGTTATTCAATTGGTAGTAAAATACTGCTTTTGCTAAGTTTATAATTAGTTGGTTTTTAGTAGTCAGGAAATTACATAATATTTTTAAGTTGGTTTTTAGATGTTTCCCTAGTAGGATTTAAGTTGCTTTTAAGTAGTTAAATGTAAATGTTGATTCTGGTTTAGTTGGAAATAAGTTGTTAATTAAGATGATTTAAGTTATTTTTAAGTAGGCATTTGTCCCAAATACAAACTGAAAACCAAGTTGATATACAAGTTGTCCTAAGTGGTTTTTAGCCAACTTATTTTTTGGTAAGGGACTACAGTCGTGAGGAGTATATGGTTTTCTAGCGTGCATACAAATCACTTGCGCGAAAAATATACTAATAAAGCTTTGTCTTGTGATGTAAGAGCAACATTTTAACAAGCCCACTTTTAATTTTAGAAAATCAACTATTATAAGAAAAACTTAAATTGCAATCGCCTCTCAAAGGTAAGTTAAAATTTTAGAAACAACAACAATGAATACGTGCAAATTTGGATATATATTGTTAATTTTTATTAATAATTCAAACACCTCGAAAAATTTGCTAGCTATAAATTGCCCTAAAATAAACCATTTACATAAATCAATCTTACTAAATGGGATTTTGGGTTTTGAGCAAACTTGGGGTGAAATACAATTAAGATTATTTTTTTAAGGATGGAGCTAAGTTTTTTATTTTAAATTGCATTTCCTTCATTACTTTCGCAAAATTTACAATTTGAGTCCTTGCCTATTTAATACATCATAAATTTGTTTCAAATAATTTCAAAATGATAATTCACAAAAAAAATTAAAATTTGCTAACACCCCAATATACACCATATATGCCTTAAGGGTGATGAACCACTTTGTTGGGTTATTTGTGTATCGGGGAAAAATAATAAACGCATGATTTATAAGATCAACTAACTATTTTTAAATTTAATAAGTTGGGAAAAGTTAAACCAAAACAACTATTTCATGTTGGTGACTAGGAGAAGAATTAATTTTTGGGATGCAACAATAAAAATTGTGCAAGCTAAGCAGATGACAGGCAATGAGTGTTGGAAAGTAGGCGGATAAATCAAACGTGATTGCTAGTAACAGGTCTATTATTATTTATTCCGTTAAAGTAAAAGTTTAAAATATCATACATTATTTACATGTTGAATTAGTAGTGACCACTTTGTCCTATATTATACATATTATATACTTGGGGCAGCTCATCCTACACATGCAATCATCTCAAGTGCAACACACACAATGGCACACCTCTCAGCCTACAACACGAATGAATGTGTCATTAGTTAATATAGAATGTCGCCACCTTAGGGTTCATACTGGTTAAGATTAAAGGTCAATAAACTCAAAGGTCACAGTAAGTACTAATTAACAAATAAACAGATTAATATACTATTTCTAACAATGAGAAAAGTTCAGGTCAAAGCAGTTCATAATATCTTATCAGTTCACTATGGCAAGTTAACTAAAATTATAGGCGCAACTCCAGACAAACATTTGGGGGGGGGGGGCATCACATTGATATTGGCCGAGCAAGTAAAGCGACGAAAGCTGCGCCTGTGCCATTATACTAGGTAGCCGGGTTACAATGTCACACATACTCCACAGCTCTCTACACTTACTATCACCATAAACGTTAGCAAGCCTATTTTCATAGTAAGGGATATTTTTGCTAATTTTAATTACTGAAAATGTTGATAACCTTGATTTAAAACTTTCATTTTTTGTAATAAGCAGTAAAATACAAAAAAATTTCAATAGTAGGAGCACACTGTTACAAAACATTTCCATTTATGATAAGTCTCTGAAATCCAATAATAATCTATTTACTAAAAATAGTTTATACAAACGAGGAAAGATTTAACACTGTGCACTTCTACTAATATCAAATACTTCCACTAAGACAAAAGAATTATAAAAAATATAAAGACCAATACTAACTTGTAAAATTCCTAGAGTGGAATCAATAGAAAATGCTCCACCAATATTCCCCGAAACAATTGTGTATGATATTTCAGCATTCTTTCCTTTGTCCCTATCTACAGCCAGTAGTTGTACAACTGCAGTTCCCAATGCTGAAGTTTCAAATACTTTAACAGTAAACATTGGAGCTAAAAACTCAGGAGCATGATCATTCCGGTCTTGTACATTAATTAACAGGCGAGCGTAATCTCTTTTAGCAGGAGTCCCTTGGTCCTTAACTTCAATTGTTAAAATATGCTTGCGACAACTTTCAAAATCCAAGACTTGGCCTGAAACTGATACTGATCCTGTCCTTTCATCAACTTGAAAATGATCCAAGCTCCTTGGACTAGCACTGATTAAAAATATAACTTTAGGCATTTATTTGTTCAATACATTTAAACAAACTACTAAAGGAAATTAAGCAACTATAAGCAATTTACCGACAGAGTTTTAAATTGAATATATGAAAGCTGTCTGCTCGTTCAAAATTATCTATGCATAACAGCTGAAAAATCAACCAGAAAACCTAGATATGCGAAAGGTGTCTGCTATTTCTTCACATAATTAGTTTACGGATATTAAGGCAGATGGCGCTATATTTCCTAAGCTCAAAGCCTATACTATAAATGTTGAAATGACAAGCAGTCAGACCAAATGCATTATGGTGCCAAATTTTCATACCAAATACTTTTTGATGTCTAATTTTTATTTAGTTCAAAACAGTAAACAGTTTTTGGGAATAATATCAAACAAAAACTTAAGAATAATAAACATGGTAGTAAGCTTTATTAAATTAACTAAACCTTAAAATACCAATAATGGCAATGCAGCGTCAAATAGTCTTTCAAAAATTTCACTATAGGAGCATTAAATTAAAAATAAATAAATTTTTAAATTTTGTTAGATTTCAACACTGCCAATGAAAATATTTAATAGTAACAATTTCATTAAATTTTTATTTTTAGTGATTAGGAGTCAAGCCAAGAGAAAACTTCAATATAAAATGTTTAGAATTTTTCGGTTCTCCACACATTGAAAACCAACTAATTTCCAAAAACAGAGTAGGTGGGAGTGCAGTAATTTGATTCTGGTCCAATACAAAATGAAACATGTTATAATATGTTTTACACTACATATATTACCTCTGAAAATGTTAGTGTAAAATGCTCTAATTCAACAAATTGGTTAGATTTAGATTTTCATAAGATTAGTTGGGTGAATACCAACACACCAACGCATGTCTACTTTAATTTTTTTTTTTTTTAGACGATACTGAACATTCCTGGGTCAAAATTACTTTGCAAAAATGAAAATTCGCTGAGATATTAATTTTGAAAAATCAACTTTTTCTATTGAAAATAAACGTTTTCTAGCGTTACTTTTCCATTTGTGGTGTTGTAGGATACACAAAATTTCCCGTTTATGGAATATTGGGTCTTGGTAATATGTCCTCTAGGTCGTGATTAGCAAGAATTGGGGTTGGGGTGACGCCGCAAGCCCCCAGCGCGTTTGCTTTGCTCTAGTGCAGGGCCGTGAGGGTAAACAATTTGTTTATGATTATATTTTGGTATTATGAAAACAACGGGAAACCCATTGTAATTGTAAAGAGAGAACGCTGGCTGAAGAGATTATCTTAATTTCTAAGGCCATGTCCCTGGTTACATTCCTTAACCCCAGGGAGTCCCAAGCCAGACCGATTTTTGTACACTCATCTTGCATTTGGAGATAGGTGCTTGACCAAAATTTGCAGAAGGCATGCCAGCAGAGTAACGAAATTTTGCAGAGGAGCGTGACTAGTTTTACCATGTCTTCTTCTGAACAAACGGAAAATACATTGGTGCCACACCCAGTACTCCATTTGAAAGGACTCTTAGTTTTCACAAACTCCGCTTTTATTTATGGCCTGGCGCGTTTTTTCCTTTGATATATCGCCCCGTAAATACATATAGTGACATATACGTTCTAAAACGCCTCACTTGGAGGCGCTGCAATGGAGAAAAATTTAATTTTGTTGACTTATTCCCCGCCCCACTCTCTCCCGAGTCTCAAGTCCAGACTTTCCCACTCTTTTCACTAAAAATTAAATAATTTAGTTCCTAATGTTATTGACCATTTTTTGAAAGCCTTTAGGTATAGACATAGCAATTAAAATTTTTAATTTAGGGTCTCGTTCTATCATATAGAGTAAGCTTATACTATAACCATAAAAAGTGCAAGTTTATCGGGTCGGGTCGGGTTTAAAATTTAAAACATTTTATCGGGCCGGGTCAGGTCAGGTTTCAGTTTTAAAAGACTTTGGCGGGTCAGGTCGGGTTTTCGAAATAAACAATTTTGGCGGGTCGGGTCGGGTTTCAGTTTTGTATTTTTTAACGGGTCGGGTCAGATCAGGCTTTAAAAATAGCCGGCCCGACTCATCTCTACTTGCAATATGGCTTAAAAATTCCCTTTTGGGTGTTATCAGAAGAAAATAGAGGAAAGTAGGCATCTAGTCGACTTTGGCGAGGCTTAAATTTTCTTCGATTTTGGCGCCAAAACGATTTGGCGGGAAATCGAAAATGAACACATTGTTTTAAAGAGGTATATTTCTTAAAAATAGCAATTGTCCTTTTATCACTCTCCTAAAATAGGATTAGGAGCTTTTAGTCTCGACGTTTTTCGCCATGTATAAAAAAAACAAAAACGGGAGGGTTGCTTTTTTTCTCTAAGGGAAAAAGCATTGGTGACGTTGCGTGACATCCCGATTTTAAAATTTCATACATTATCTAACACTGCAAAGTGTATAAAATTCTTGACCGAACCAAATCTTAACCTATCGGCACCGACCGATTTACGGGAAAACTGGTAATCAGCGCCGGGAATGAGGGATGTTTTTACATTGACTTGCCTGAGAGTTGCACTAGCTAATACTAGGAGGACTTTCAACTTCCACTTAATAAGGTGGTCGACGCACGCGCACTTGCAAGTGTTTAAAACAGAGATGCTGTGTGTTTGTCGCTCGCCTTTTATAAAACCAAAGGTGGAAGTCCTTCTAATAGGTGTTTACATAAAATAAAAGCAATAAAATATATAAGTATAAAATGTTTTTATCCGCATCAGTAGCTCCAGCTTTTTAGTGCTTTATTAACAAGCGCGTTTCGCACGCGGGCATCATATTCTTGTAAGGCCTTTGCTGTACTTTGCATAGGATATTGTAAATGTCGTCTGCAAAGTCAATGCAGACACTTTAGCAGACTAAGGTTGTCTGCTAAACATAACAGACAATATAGCAGACGAATTTCGTCTGCAAACCAAAACTAAAACTTTACTTGTTGTGTCATGTTCTTTTGAGAGAGATATGTATATTTTGACATTCTAACTTTTGGTCTTCATTAAACTTAATTATATTTCATTTAAAGATGTCTAGATTATTTACTAATTGCCCTTAATCCCCCACAATTGGTAGCAGAGCGTGGTTAGATCATTTAGAGAAAGTAATTAGAATGTATAGTTTGAATTGGCAATTAGTGTAGGGCCCTAGGCTTAGCTGAGTGTATAATAGAACCAGACAATAGAACTAGATTGAAGAAAGAATTATTTACAATATTTACAAAAGATGGATAAACAGAATATAACTATAGGAACATCTTTTTCATTTAATAAGTTAAATGATGAAAATTATGTGAACTGGAAGTTCAACATGAAAATGGCCTTGTTAGATTTTGGCCTTTGGGGGATTATTGATGAAACAGATGAAGACCCTGGGGAAGAGGCTGATGCTAAAGTTAAAGAAAGATATGAAACTAGAAAACAAAGAGCATTGTCAAAATTGTCATTGGGTGTTGATGACCAACACAAGAACTTAGTGTCACAGTATGATACGGTTGTGGAGGTTTGAACTGCACTTCAAGAGTTATATGAGCCAAAGTCAAGGGCTCGGATAGCATCCTTACGTAATGCATTTCTAAGTTTGAAATATAATCCACCCGAGAGTATGTCTGGATTTTTAGGGAGAGTTAGTGATGCGGCTGAACAATTAGAATTAGCTGGTCGAACTTTAGCTCCAGATGAGATAGCATACCAGATGATTTGTAGACTACTAGAACAGTATGAGAACACCATTCAAAGAACATATCAACTAGATGATGCAGAATTTACTCCAGACAAAGTCAAAGCTCTACTTGTAGCTGAATACGAAAGACAAACTAGTACAAAAGAATGAAGAGAAGACCGATAAACAGGGCGGATTTTCATCTTTACAATACAGACAGACTGATCAACAGAGAAATAGATTTACACAGCAAAGACGTGGGATTTCCCGTGGTCAGGGAGGTAGTCAAAATGCAAGTACACATCAAAGTTTTGTATGTTATAAATGTGGAAAAACTAGACATATAGCGAAAAATTGTCAAGGAAATATTCAAATAGACGCCAGACAAAGAGATCAAAGAGGAAATAGACAGGATCGCAACCAGAACAAACTAACGGGAAAAGGTTACTCTAGTGGTTGGGACAATAACAGTTCATATGGGAATGCATATTTGGCTTCAGCGATGATATCAACATCAGATAGAGATTCCTGGATTTTTGATTGTGGTGCTACTCACCAATTCTGTCATACAAGAGAATGGTTCGTTGAATATCGAGAAATAGACGTACCGATTGATATTGCTGAAGGAGAAGCAAAGGCTCTTGGAACCGAGAAGATTCGATAATAATGGGTGTAAGACCATAATAGTTAATGGATCTATTAAAGTGTATGGAGTTGATCAGAAATTAGTTTTATCATCAACATTGGCTGGAAATAATTTATATGTTGTTGATATATATATTCCAAGTACAGATGGACACACAGAGAACCGATCATTAAAGCCTAGATGTAACGCAAGTTTAACTATTGATACTGCTAGATGGCATCAAAAATTGGGGCACCCTTCAGTGAAACGAATGAAAGAATTACAGAGTAAAGAGATGGTTCATGGCTTACCAGAATTTAAAGGCGACATTGATCATTGTATACCCTGTAAAGTGGCAAAATCAACTAAAACCGCTTCAAAGGCTTTACCAGATATATCCACAAAACAACCTTTAGAGCTTGTTCACAGTGACATTTGGGGTCCCGCACCCGTTACATCTTTAGGAAGTTCAAAGTATTTTATCAGTTTCATAGATGACTACACTAGAAAAACTACAGTTTACCTCATGAAGAATAAAAGTGAAGCTTATGAAAGGTATAAAGATTATAAAGTCATGGCTGAAAGGCAAACTGGATTGAAACTGAAGAAACTTCGCACCAACAATGGTTTGGAATATTGTGCCAAATATTTTGAGGAAGGTTGTAGAAAGGATGGAGTGACTTTGCAAAGAACTAACACATACAGCCCACAGATGAATGGAATTGCTGAGAGATTCAACCGGACAGCATTAGAAGGAATTAGAGCGTTACTGGAAGATGCCCGATTACCACATTACATGTGGGGAGAAGTATTGCACACAGTGGTATATCTATCAAATAGATTACCTCATTCAAAATTACCAGATGTGACACCAGAGGGACGATGGAGAAAAACTACGCCATCATTACGCCATCTTAAGCGTTATGGATGTGTGGCTTTTGCTTTTGTACCACAACCACACCGTAACAAATTTGAAAGAAGAGCGAAGATGGGCATCATGGTGGGCTATGCTGTAGCAAAGAAAGGATATCGCATATGGTTTCCCGAGGAAAGAAAAGTTGTGGAAGCTAAACATGTTTCTTTCAATGAGAGTAAATTAGGTATCAGGTTATTAAGAGAAACAAGAGAAGAGATTTATGAACCAGTTAAAGAAATATGGTCAGAAGAAATTGAAGATGATTTGTTGTCGCAAGAAAGTAATTCAGGAGAATCAGAAACCTCATCACAAGAAGAGAGTAGTAGCGATGATGATGTTAGAGAAGAATTACCACCACCACCAACACCGCCTCAACCTGTAGTTCCACGTTGGAGACGGGAAGAAAAAGCTAGAAAGACAGGCGACAGAATTGATGTTTATCATTATGACAACATTATGAATCAGAAAATAAAATCTGAACCTGAAATGAAGCGCTATTTAACCTATAGAGGTGAACAGTATAACCCAAGTGATTTCAATTTCAAAGCTACTAGCCAACTAGCTACTAATCAACAACTTAAAGGACAGCAAAAGAATGGAACAGGGAATATTGAAGCCAGATGTGTAGAAATACCATCAACATATGAAGAAGCTATTGAAAGTCTAGATACTGAGAAATGGCAAGATGCTATGAAAACTAAGATCAAAACCATTCAAGATAGAGAAGTTTACGAGGTTGTTACAAAACCAACTAACAAGAAACTTATTGGAACTAAATGGGTTTACGATGTGAAAAAGAATGCTAATGGAGAAATCAGTAGATTTAAAGCAAGATTAGTTGCACAAGGATTTTCTCAAATTCCTGGAAGAGACTTTAAAAAGACCTATTCACCGGTAGTTAATTTTACACTGATTCGAGTTTGCATATTGCTATTAGTGGCTTGTTTCGGATGGCATAATTGTCACATGGATGTAAAAGGAGCATACCTGTATGGCTCATTAGATGAAGAAATTTATGTAAAACAACCCAAAGGTTTCGTCCAAGTAGGAAAGGACCAAGAAGGAGAATATGTTTGGAAATTAAAGAAAGCTCTTTATGGATTGAAACAGAGCGGAAAACAGTGGTTTTCTGGAACTAGATGGTCAATTACTAACACTTGGATATAAAAGAATTTTAGGATGCAATTGTATCTATAGATATGGAATAACAGGATTGTTGATTGTATACGATGACGATATTATAATCTTTGCGTTAAACAAAAAGGTTTTAGAAGAACTGAAAAACCAATTACAAAAGAAATTTGAGATGACAGATTTAGGAAGGTTGAGCTATTTCTTGGGAATTGAATTTGAATTTCCAGAAAAGCTATGTAAAGAAACTTCAAGAGCAATACAAAATTACAAATGAGAAGAAGAAAGATACCCCACTACCTGTTGGTATAGCTTTATCAAATAGAGATTGCACACCAGAGCAGAATAACGATTATCCATATAGACAACTAATAGGAAGTTTATTGTACCTGTCACAGCGTACAAGACCAGACATTGCGTTTGTTGTAACAAGTTTAGCTAGTTATTCTTCGAATCCTGGGCAGAAACATTGGAATTATTTACTGCAAGTCCTAGAATACGTGTGCCAAACTTGTGATTATGGTCTACATCATAATGGACTGAAGGGGATAAATCTAAATGTGTTTTCTGATGCCTCTTGGGGATCAGATTTGGATGATCGCAAATCAAAAACTGGATTTGTGATTAAATTAGGTGACAATCCTGTATGCTGGAGATCAGTGAAACAGAAGAACATTGCACTATCATCAATGGAATCCGAATACATTGCATTAGCTGAAACATCGAAGGAAGTTGTATGGCTAACCAACATTGTTGAAGAACTATTTGAATTTGTTAAATTAGATAAGAAATGTAAATTACCAATTATTTACTGTGATAACCAGGCGGCAATACAATTTTCTTTGAATAACATAGAAAATAATAGATCAAAGAATGTTCAGATTAAATATAATTTTGTTAGAGAGTGTATCGACAACCGTATTTTTGAAATTAGACATGTGAATACGAATAACAATATTGCTGACATTTTTACTAAGATTCTGCCTAAAAGAAAATTTCAAGAATTTTTGACATATTAACTAGAGTAAATTAGGGATCGGGAATTTACATAAATAATTTTTGTATATTGGCTTCACCTATGTCAAAGTAAGGGGGAGTTTGTAAGGCCTTTGCTGTACTTTGCATAGGATATTGTAAATGTCGTCTGCAAAGTCAATGCAGACACTTTAGCAGACTAATGTTGTCTGCTAAACATAACAGACAATATAGCAGACGAATTTCATCTGCAAACCAAAACTAAAACTTTACTTGTTGTGTCATGTTCTTTTGAGAGAGATATGTATATTTTGACATTCTAACTTTTGGTCTTCATTAAACTTAATTATATTTCATTTAAAGATGTCTAGATTATTTACTAATTGCCCTTAATCCCCCACAATTCTGACGTGTCTCACGACTGGAGCGCGCGCTCTCTTCCTTCAATAGCGGCAGCTCGTGACATAGATGAAACATTTTACTTACTTTCGGTAATATTAACGATAATATAAAACTAACAAATGTTAAATATTTAGATTTCCCAAGCCACAGAAGTCATTTGCCCAGTAATGACATAAATGGTAATTTATTAATAGCATATAACAATAAGCTAATTTAAATAAATAATTATATAAATTATTTTTAAAGAACATGCAATTCACCTTGAAGGTGTTGTTCAAAATAAAAGTGAAGAAATTGAGCATTTAAAGAGAATGCTCAAAGAAAAAAAAGTGCTCGAAATTCTCATTTTTAGAAGAACAAGGCAAGTAGATTTGAATTAAATTATTAAAAGGCCACACCAATGTCTGATTTTCCTCAAATGTCCTTAAAAATTTAGAAAAAATTTAATAAAAAAAAATCATACTATTTTATATGGACAAGCATGTGTGCATTTGGTTTCTAATATGATTTTAATAATTAATCTTTTGTAGTACCCCAAGATGAAATAAGAAAATTAATAAATCTTTTAGAAACAATTTCTTCAACAGTAAGATAGTCTTAGATTAAATTAAATTACTAAAAGGTAATTGGAAATAAATAGTTTAATTGATTAATCATAGTATAAAGTTAATTTAATTCTTAACTTTTGAATATTTATTCAATTGGATTAAATTTATTTTCACATGCCACTATCCTTTTACACAACCATTAATTTATTTTATACATAACTATTTTTAATAGAGAAAAGAAGCTATAGTATGCCCCAGACCACCAGAGGCGCAGGTTCAGTTCCCAGGCGAAAATAAACTTGTAAGACTGATTTTTCTTGTATGTAAGTAAACTGATTTTATTATCAACTCAGGTAGAATTGGTTGAAGGATGTGACTATTTTGTAACACCACAAAATATGGCCAAAATAAAACTAAAAGGCGCCAAAAGTGCGCAAGCAGCAATTGGGGAAATTTTAAAATCAAAATATGAGCCCAAAGAATTGTCCCAATTGAGTGCTAAGGGAAAAGGAAAAAAAGCAATTGACCCAATAATATGGGATGCCATTACTGGTATGTATAATCTTAATGATAACTTTGAATTAGTAACATTTAAGTCATAGGTGGTATTGACGTGGAAATTAGTCAAGATGGCGGCCATTGCTATAATAAGGCAAGTAGTTAAGGGGAAAAGCGGGAAGACACTAGCCTTCCACTATAGTGATGATGACGAAAAATGAATACACCATATATAAGCTTAAATAAGATGAAAGTCCTATACTACCCTTCAACTGTCTTACAGAGTTGGCTAATGGCAGTTGCGCCACCTGGTAATATTTATACAAACTGAAATGGAAAACTGTCTGCTCCTTTTTCCTTTTAGTTTCATATAGATACTGCAGATATATTTGAATTGTATGTGTCACAAGCCTATTGCCTTATGGCCGATTAGTATTTTAAGTTTTTATAGCGTGTGTAGGAAAATACTACAAACAAAACAAAATTAAAGAATCTTACCTAGTAAGAAAAATAAACAACCAGATAACAGTGACCGTAAGGTACATAAAAAAGAAGGGTTTAAAAGAATCAAAACAGATTGAAAAACCAGAAGAAAGTGAGGATAGTGAAGAGGCGAGCGGAGCAGAGTCTGATGGAAGCTCATTGTAATATTTATAATTATTTAAAGAAAAACACTTTGTTGTATTCGCATATTTTAAATGAAATCAATGATATTTACAATGATTACAGTCTAACCTGTTTCAAAGCACCTAGCACTTCATCATCAGATTATGAATTACTAGGCGCTTCAAAACCGGTTAGACTGTAATTATTGATTTTATTTAAAATATGCAAATGTACGAAGTATTTTTCTTTAAATAATTATTAACTCTCGCATATTGTACTTACAAAATAACTCTTAAGCATAACATTATTCTTATGGAAGCTGATGACGGGAATTGGGAGAGACGATATTTTAACATGGTTTTCAGACATTTGTTAGCTCTAATTTATTTGGCATAAAAAATGTATGGCAGTCTTGCTTTTCAGTCATTGAAAAACACGGCTGCCATACATTGTTTTATCTAAAACAGAAAAACATGTCTGGTAGCCCAGTTAAATTATTGTCTCCTTATTCAAATCCCTTCATCAGCTTCCAAAATCTTCTATAAAAACGCCCCTTAATAATTAAGGTTTTTTTTAACTACTAAAACCTTTAATATCCATGATAAAATGATATTAAAAAAACTTTAAAAGATGAGGCTCATATGCAAGGGCGTATTTAAGGGGCAGTTTTTGGGGTTCAAACACCCCCCCCCCCTGAAATGTTGATCATTTTTACCTCAAATCCCCCCCCCCCGCCCGAAATGAAATCCTGGATACGCCCTTGCTCATATGGATTGCCAAATCTAAATAAAATCCATGAGCCTTGTATATCTTTTTATTTGTATATATCTCATTGCATCAGTTGTATAAATAAAATTGTGTTAATTAATGTAACTTTTCTTGCTGAGCTCTGAAAGGAGCCGCCCTGTTTCAAAAGGGTGTACCTTTATTTTTATCACTAAATAAATGGTCTTTGGTTTTTTAATTAATTATTTTTTAATTTTTGGCGATTTTTAAGCAACTATTGGTTGAGCTACTTTCTGCCAATTTATAAGCGACTACTAGTTGAGCTACTTTCGGCCAATTTATAAGCAGCTACTAGTTGAGCTACTTTCTGCCAATTTTTAAGTTATTATTTTTTTACCTACTTTCTGCCAATTTTTAAGCAACTATTGGTTGGGCTACTTTCTGCCAATTTATAAACAATAAATATTTAGGCTACAGTCATTATTTTTTTACCTACTTTCTGCCAATTTTTAAGCAACTATTGGTTGGGCTACTTTCTGCCAATTTATAAACAATAAATATTTAGGCTACTTTATGACAATTTATAAGCAACTTAAGGTTGAGCAACTTTTGAGCAATTTGTGAACACATTTCTGGCAATTTTCAGCCTATTATTAAGCAACTACTTTTTATGATTTAATAGCAACTTTTACACAACTTTAAGTGACTCAACCGTTGAGCTTTTATTGGTGAACAGTTGCTTTACCATTGCTCAATATTATCATTACTTTCTAGGCACCTCCACACACAATTTTTTAACTATTTACTGTTCATCGCACAAAGCATTCTTTTTAAAAAAGCGTTTCAAGAGAAAAAAATTTGAACTAGTCAATGATGGACAAGGTGCAATAGAAGCTTTCGTTACTGTTAGAAAATAAGGGATAACAAAACAGGCTTGTTTTTCAATAAAAACTGGTTAATTTTGTTTAGTTATAAAACTATCCGTTTACATTTAAGACATTAGTATTCAGGATAGTAACTAGCTACTAACCTATCACCTTGACATTATCAGAAGGAACTACGAGTCTGCTAGACTGCCAACAGGCTCACTTAATTATGAACAGAAATCTCTCACTTGAGGTGGCCCTAAAATTATACCGGCGCCAAAGTCAACTGAATTCAACACTCCACGGTAATTTAATATTTCTGAAACAAAACTTGTTAAATTAATCTAATGTTTAAACAGAAATCTATAAATATTCTCTGTGGTAAGAGTTTAGTGAATATGTCAGCTAAGTTATTTTTGGTAGGGACAAACTCTAAATTAAATACACCTTTCTCTCAATTATCTCTTACAAAATGGTGTTTTGTATCTATATGTTTGGTTCGGTTATTTTCTATTCTACTCTCGGAGAAATATATAGCTGATTGTCGCACAACAATTATGGGGGATTAATGGCAATTAGTATATTATCTAGACATCTTGAAATGAAATATAATTAAGTTTAATGAAGACAAAAGTTAGAATATCAAAATATACATCTCTCTCTCAAAAAGAACATGACACAACAAAGTTTTAGTTTTGGTTTGCAGATGAAATTCGTCTGCTATATTGTCTGTTATGTTTAGCAGATGACATTAGTCTGCTATAGTGTCTGCATTGACTATGCAGACGACATTTATAATAACCTATGCAAAGTACAGCAAAGTTAATATGTCAATTTTAATATAGCACAAAATTCTGAAATTTTCTTTTAGGCAGAATCTTAGTAAAAATGTCAGCAATATTGTTATTTGTATTCACATGTCTAATTTCAAAAATACTGTTGTCAATACACTCTAACAAAATTATATTTAATCTGAACAAGCTTTGATCTATAGTCTAATGGCGTTTTCCATTGGAGTCCTCTGAGCGCCTGGAGCGCGCTCCTAAATATAAAACGTGTTCCATTGGGACCAAAAGGGCAACTCCAAAAAGGAGGCATGTCTTCCATTGGCACTGTTGCTCCCTCGCGGATTGATCCGAGCTGCCCCAACTCGAGGGATGGGGCAACCAAAAAAGAGAAATTTTTAAGTAAAGTGACTCCGAGAAAGATTCGTATTCCATTGGGAGGGCTGGAAGTCTAGTCGACTAAGACTATTATTATCTAGGTTATTCAAAGAAAATTTTATTGCCACCTGGTTATCACAGTAAATAATCGGTTATTTAAATTTCTCTAATTTCGCAAATTCCAATAGTTCGTCAACAACATTGGTCAGCCATAGAACTTCCCTCGATGTTTCTGCTAATGCAATGTATTTCGGATTCCATTGATGATAGTGCAATGTTCTTCTGTTTCACTGATCTCCAGCACATAGGATTGTCACCAAAATTAATCACAAATCCAGTTGTTGATTTGCGATCATCCAAATCTGATCGCCAAGAGGCACCAGAAAACACATTTAGATTAATCCCATTCAGTCCATTATAATGTAGATCATAATCACAAGTTTGGCACACGTATTGTAGGACTTGCAGTAAATAATTCCAATGTTTCTGCCCAGGATTCGAAGAATAACTAGCTAATCTTGTCACAACAAATGCAATGTCTGGTCTTGTATGCTGTGACAGGTTGTTTTACATAAATTACTTCATCTAATGAGACATACAGGTATGCTCCTTTTACATCTTGAATGGTTTTTATCTCAGTTTTCATAGCATCTTGCCATTTCTCAGAATCTAGATTTCAATAGCTTCTTCACATCTGGCTTCAATATTCCCTGTTCCATTCTTCTGGTGTCCTTTAAGTTGTTGTTTAGTAGCTAGTTGGCTAGTAGCTTTGAAATTGAAATCACTTGGGTTATACTGTTCACCTCTATCGGTTAAATAGCGCTTCATTTCAGGTTCAGATTTTATTTTCTGATTCGTAATGTTGTCATAATGATAAACATCAATTCCGTCGCCTATCTTTCTAGCTTTATCTTCCCGTCTCCAACGTAGAACTACAGGTTGAGGCGGTGTTGGTGGTGGTGGTAATTCTTCTCTAACATCATCATCGCTACTACTCTCTTCTTGTGATGAGGTTTCTGATTCTCCTGAATTACTTTCTTGCGACAACAAATCATCTTCAATTTCTTCTGGCCATATTTCTTTGTGTGTAATACTTAGGTCTTTGGTAATGTTATATTCCTTTGCGATCTTTATGTGATACCTGCTTTGATGTTTTTTCATTTCAACTCAATACCAAGGAAATATTTAAGTTCTCCTAGGTCAGTTATGTCAAAACATGCTTTCAGCATCTTTACAATGTCTTGCATGGTCTTTCCATCTCTAGCCAGGACGATGATGTCATCGACGTAAACAATAAGAATTTCTTTAGTACCTATTTTATTTATACAGTTACAGCAACACAGACTTTTGAAACCCATGTTCAACAGGTTCCCATCCAGCTCATTGTACCACTGTCTACCACTTTGCTTGAGGCCATAAATGGCTTTCTGGAGATGCAAGACGAAACCTTCTTTCCCAGCCTCAACGAAACCTTTGGGTTGTGAGATAAAGATGTCATCTTCTAATGTGCCATATAAATATGCCCCTTTAACATCTAGATGTCAGTTTGACCATCCCATTGGAACAGCAAAAATGTGCAGAAATAATCTGACTAAAGTGAAATTTACCACCGGTGCCTAGGGGATAAAAATCAAGTCCAAATTACTGGGTGAAGCCTTGAGCATTAAACCTGGCCGCCCCTCCATTTACTGCCCACTGCTCCATTTACTGCCCACAATTTTACTATCTTGGGGTTTCGGTACTAATTTCCAAACTTCACGCTCTTTTACTGTATCGTATTCCACTTGCATGGCATTCTTCCATTGATTAACTTCCTTACTATTTACCGCTTCATTGTATGACAGCGTTATTTCCAAACAATGAGCCTCTATATTATTCTCCTTATCCTTGGGCTTAAAATCAAATAACTGCAGATCATAGACCTCATTGCTACCTTCAAAATACCGGACAACATCATTTTAGCACTAGGCCTTGCTTATAAAAATAACTATAATGTACTGCCCTGATACTGGTTGTCTATATGGTAGAAAAGATAAGAAATCTAGTAAACAAACAATGGTAACCTATGATTTATGCTTGATATACTTTCATTTGGAATATATTAATCTGACTTCTACTCAAGGAAAACGCTTTTACGCATGTAGGACGATGCTTCAATATCTTAGGACTTGGCAAATGAAGAGCAGGCTAAGTAATGTTAGTTATAATAAATCTCACGAAGAAAATAAAGTCCAAAAGGATATTAATTATATTAAAGAAGAGATGCAAATCCTAACAGCTACTGTATCAGATAACTCAGCAAATATCATAGAATTGTCAGGCTATCAAACAAAAAAGTGCAGAGTAACCTTGTAGTTGGATCAATATCAGTACTTAATAATAATAATAAAAATAATAAAAAGCTTTATTTCAGGATATTCCTATCAGTTAGATACTGGTTTACATAGGAGTCCGTGTTATTAATTTAACTTAAATTTGTTGAGGGAAATTATAAAAGATGCTTGACTAAGAATTAATTAATTGTTTTAATTAAAAAGTAGTAAAAAATATAAATACATCATATACAAAGAACTAGCTTATGCTAGGCTAAACTTGTTAAACACTCCATGCAGAGAGGGAAACTAAAACATGCTCATGCCTCAGTGGGTGTGCATTAACTAACTCAGCTGTTATCTACAATCTACATTGGTCCATTAGCTTATACACATTACTCCAACAACATTATATACCACCATACACGAGCAGCCCCTAATATCTTATATCTTCTATAGAATAAATAACATCATATTAGTTTGTTAATCGTTATCATTATTTTTGTCAAAGTTAATTAAACTTAATATCCTAACAAAATCTAAAATCCAAAGCCAAAGAAAGGATAAATAAAATACTACAATTTTGTCACCAATTTTCAATTATATAATTGTTTAGGTCTTTTTTTAAAAATATTAAAAGAGTACTGACTTTTTAGCACTGCTTCTAGAGAGTTCCATAACCTTATACCATTTACTCTTATGCTTTTATTACTAAATGAATTAAGGTAACTCTGAGTATTAAAGATAATATTCATGTTTCTTGTGACGAACGTACTTATGGCTTTGATTGAAGGAAGAGTCGAATATTTCTAAAACATATCTGGGGCATTTTTTGTTATGGATTTTGTACATTAGTAGTAAGGTGTGGTAGTTCGCTCTTTGCTGTAAGCTCATCCAACTTAGCTCCTTTCTTGCTTCTGATGCAGAAGATCTTGGGGGTATATGTAATATGGCTCTGGCTCCATTATTTTGCAAGGTTTGTAGTTTCTTCAGATTTGTGTTGGGCGCAGAAAAAAGGATAAGCAATAATGAACAGTGGCTTGAGGAAATGGCAGATAATTTTAATCCAATAGATGAAGGACAAAAATTACTTGACGCCTCAAATGAGGCGCAAATGGAATTAAATATAGAATCTACAAAGAGTGTAATTGCTGAGCAGGTACCGACAAGAAAATCTTAGAATCAAGTATCTAAGATAAATAAAAAGGATACGAGAAAACTATCAAACTCCGATACTGAATGGCCCTCAAATGTAACACAAGATATAGGAACTACCAAGAAAAATCACAGTAACAAAATAGGTCATCACAGTAACAAAATAGGTCAATCTGGGAAACCTCGAACCTTAGAATCTGTTGCAAATGAAAAGACCACAACACAAAAAATAGTTTAAAAAAACCTTTAGGGTAAAACCTGTTGAATCTACCAATTGTTTCTTTATCCGCAACTATGATAATAATACGAGCATAGACGCTATTAATGATTACTTAACAGACCAAGGAATATTAGTAACTGGGATATGGCAATCAATGAAACAACACTTAGATGATCAAGTCCGATGATTCGTACTAAATACTCCTAATAAGACAAACTTTGCTCAACTCAGTTTTTTGGCCAATTGGAATATTATGCGACCAGCTAGGAACTACTAAAGATAGCACTACAAAAGTTTGGGGTTCAAAGGTGGAAGAAATTGATGGTTTTGCCGGCTCCTCTCGACCATACATTGAATATGATAAAGTCAACCTTACTAAACAAACAACAATTGAAGATATAACTGAACACCTTGAGAGTTTGGAATTGGACTACTGTTAAATAAAGCCTCTAGATGGAAATCGATGGACAGCGTCTTTTCGGATCGAATGCCACAGATTACAGGAAAGGACTCTAAGAAATAAAAACCACTAGCCCAAGGGTATTAAAATATTTAGGACACTGATGAAAAAAACCCAACTAGGACCTCATACAAAATCTCCAAACAAGTGACTTTACATCAACACCATAAATCAAGGGAGTAACTCTAATTTAATCATCATGCGTAAAAATAGTGAAAAAACAAAGGGCCTAAGGGTTGCTCACTTAAATGTCAGAAGTGTAAAATCCAAAGTTGTAAGTGTAGAGTATTTATTAAATTTCCATTGTATAGATATTTTAGGACTAACTGAAACGTGATTACAGGAAGAGGTCCCTGACGTGATCTGTAATATCCCTGGGTACACCCTTGTTAGAGAGGTCAGGTCATATAAAAGAGGTGGTGGGGTATGTGTTTAATAATAATAATAACATCATCTTTATTGAGGATATCATTTTTAGCTACAGCTATTTTTCTCATGGTCCTCAAGTCTAAATTTCAATTACATACAATACAATAAATATAAATAAATTTGTTTCATTTTTTAAATGGATTTTCCTTTTAGACTCCAATGAAAGCCATGAGTTTTATGTGGACCACGTCTGTTGAGGTTCTACTATTAAAAACTGCAGCGAATTCCCTTTTAAAACAATTGTTTTAAAAGGGAATTCGCTGCAGTTGAGTACAGAACATCCCCATAATCAAATATCGGAGCAATAGAGGTTTTATACCATAGATTTAAAATAGGCATCAGTACATACGACCAACATGGCACAAAATAAATATACGAGACTTTATTTTACTTATGATGTTTTCAATATGTGGTTTCCAAGTCAATTTTTCATCGATATTGAAACCAAGATATTTTGTAGTTTTTACTCTCTTTATCTTCGATATTGGCAGCTCTGTTAGGTCAGTAACCGTCCGTAACTTCAGCTCTGTGCCAAATAGTATAAATTCAGATTTACTTGGGATTTATGTTCATATTTATTCCCTAAAAACACATTAGGCAATTTTCATAGTCTTTGTCCAAATCTTGTATTACTTTCATAGTGTCTTCATCTGATGTCATCATTGCAGTATCGTCCGCAAATTGAGATGGCTCTATGTTCTAGGGCTTTCAGGAAGTCATTTACATAAATTGAGAACAGTATAGGTCCTAGCACGCTGCCCTGCGGGACTCCAGTTTGGATACCTTTATCAAGGGATTTAACTCCTTCAAATTCAACATATTGTGTACGATTTGTTAGATAGGACTCGAACCAACAAGTTGCGGATTTCACACACCCAATTTTTGTAGTAGCTTGCAGCGATTTATTTTTCGTTTTTTTTTTAAACATTTGTCTTTATAAGGTTCCAGGTATCAGATATATATTTTGCTTTAGAAAAGAAGTTCTTTTTTACTCTTCAAATTTCATTTACCACCTGGTTTCTGAATGATTTAAATTGAGTTGTGTGTTAAGTTGAATTGTAACCAGCACGCTTCCTGGAATGGAGATTTGGAAGAGATATAAGATTCTTTATACTTGGTGTTAGCCATTGAGGTAGATTCGCATGTACACTCTGTTCAAAAAGTCTTTGCCCGTGGGATATTTCGAACATTTTCACCGGTCATTTCTTGTATAGTTGCATCAAGTCGAAGCGGACATCGGTAATATATTACTAAAATGTTTAGCTACAAATTGGCAAAAATCATTTTCTGGATAGACTTATAATTTGGCCTATTTTGGCTTAAAAGAGGGGGTGTCAACTTTTTTATTTTTGATCTCAGGTCATTTAAAACCTGATTTTTGTGTTCTCCGGGGTTGATTTATATTTAGAAAATGTTGGAATTATTCAAATCGACGCATTGGTTCAAAAGATATTCACCAAAGAAGTTTTCACAGAAATTGAGAAATATCTAAAGATCTCACCAAGCCATTTAAAATAATAAATGTTAACGGGTTTTGTTGCCATCTATAGTTCCTAGAAGTAATCTTTTTTGTTTAATTCTAAATATGTTACAAATTGAAGGTTAACATAAATATTTTCATGTGCTCATTTGAGAAACGAACAGGGGCGACGTCAGAAAATATTTATGTTAACCTTCAATTTGTAACATATTTAGAATTAAACAAAAAAGATTACTTCTAGGAACTATAGATGGCGCATGGTGATCAAGTTATGATTTTATTACATCAAATAACTGTTGACATGTAGTGTTCGATCACTTCAGAATTCAGATGGCTTCTACACTCTGTTATCAGTCCAGATTATGGCTCGAGCAATATGTGATTTGAAGTATTCACTATTAAAATTGTGATAGTTTCGCATAAATACAAAATGGGTTGGATTTATATAGACACGTAATTAGGTTGCGATCAGAAAGGCCACAATTTTCATTTGTAATGTTTGTAGTAAATGGTGGATCAGAGGCATAGAGATGGTCAATAAGACTACTTGTATATATAGTAATCCAAGTTGGAGACTTAATTAATTGGTCTAGAGTTGTTATATTTTTGAACAGTTTGGTTTTCTTCGATAAAGGCTTCGACAAAGTTATATCTTCGACACTATCTGGGTCAATAATTTACACTTGACTGTTGGAAAAGTGATGATGCTCTCCAATATGACCCCGATTTCAGTCACTTTTTCGTGAACCATTCCCTTCACTTCAACTGCATTGAAGGACTTAGGGCTCTATCTAAAAAAAACCCTCCGTCCTTCTGGTTGAATGTAACGTTTTATCCCGGGGTATTTGGCCACAGTAATGTTCCGCAGTCGCACGAAATGTCTGGGGAAAAATTTATTTTGGGCATTTTTGAAGGTAGCAGCTACCTTGTACTTGCCTGTTCCTTGACCATGTAAAACGTTTTACTAACATTTAACTTCCGCAAATAAAAATTGGACAATGTTTTGTAAGGCCAGATTTGGCCCTAGTCCAAATAACTACCACCAACGGCCGCGGGTGGCGCTATAATGTAACCCCATTACCATATAAATAGTAAAGCGTCAGCCTATATAAGGGAAGTTGCTAGAAGGAGGCTGACAGAATTTATGGTAGTGCCGCTAACTGGAAAGATACCTAATAAGAAGGCCACCTTGAGAGGACAATACTCAGACCAGTAATTTTGGTGAGAAATGAAGGGTATTTTGTGTTATGATAAACTTTGGGTAATTTATTCACCTACGTTAAAATAGTCCCTTAGTTTTACTTTTATTGCATATTTATTTCTTCTAAGCCCATCGCGTATCCTACTTCACCTACAACAATAAAGCAAGCCGCATTTTAGCAAATAACGCAATTAATATCTCAACGAATTTTATTTCCACAAAATAATTTTGACACACAAATATTCAGTATCATCTAAAGTATGCAAAAAAATAATAAAATGGAACACACTAGTTACAGATACCACAATCCTCAACTAAGCAGACATTTTCCTCCAAAATTCATAACTGAAAATGGAAATAGTATAGTCATACCTGTTATGAATTGCATAAAAAAGTCTTTTTTCGTGGTCCCCATCTGTGGCATTAAGTTGGAAAAATGGAGTTCCCAATGGAATAGTTTCTGGAATGTCTATGCTATATGATCTTTGTACAAACAACGGAGGATGTTCATTTTCATCCCAGACATCAACGTGTAACTGAAAAAGAAAACAAATTTGATAGCATCCGCAGATTTTTAATTTTTAGATCAAATCTAATCAAAACATATAAGCCATAAGGTTAAAAAATTAAAAAAAGCATTTTTTTACTTCATAACAAATACTTATGAAATTTTAATTAAAACTATATTTAATAGGTTTGCTCACCAAAAAGAACACAGAATGAACCATATCAGTAATTTTAATGGAAAGATTATATGAAGATTTGGTTTCCCAGTCAAGTGGTCTAGCAAGAGTTACAGCATTTCCTCTAGGTTCGATGGTAAATGAATGATCTTCATTACCACCTAAAACAAAAATCACATGTAAAAAATGTAATTAGATATGTTGAATTTGGTATATCTCAACATATAAAATAATATACAGATATTTATAAGATATAAATTGTTTTTTAGCATTACCATAAATTTATAATTGACTGCCTTTAAAGGGGGAATATCTAACTTTTTGAAAAGATGCGACATGTTAACGTGCAAAATGTAAACACAAAAAAATGTTTTCTCTGAACTCAGAGAAAACATGTCATAAACAAATAAAAATTCCGACCATGTGACCGACTTGCACGTAAAAGAGCATCAATATTTTCCAAGACAAATTATTGTACTGTAATTGTCAATTCATTCTTCTTAAGTGATTTCTTTATTCATTACTTTACAAAGGATGTTACACATTTTTTATAATAGGCAGAATACGAAATCTCATCTTATCTAAAAAAATATTTCTTTTTGTTTTATAATTTTTTAATTGATTTGTGCTACACTTAGAGTGAATATAGCCCAACACATTCTTTATGGAAGACCCCAAACAATTTGAGCAAGAATTCACTAACTAGCACCAGAAATATCTGAAATTATACGATGAAGAGGTCAATATTGGAAGTATTACCATTTGCTTTTTTGGAATTAAAAACTAAATTCTATAATGCAAGCGTTTAAAGACCTCAAAACATACCAGAGATGGGCATGCACTTGATAAAATGAGTCAACACAGGGCAATAGGGAGAAACATATTTTGACTATTTTTACTTTATGGCAACTCTTTTTATCAAGAGTAAATAATAAGAAGCCCCATTGTTAATTAATATTAACATTATTTAAGTACTCACTTTGAATTGAATACCATAAAGGATCATTATCAGGATCTTGTGCATCTATAATGAAGACCAAATGGCCAACTTTATCTTTCTCCGTAACTTGAACTGAAGAAGAATCCGGCCTGATTGAACCACTTTGTCTTAAAACTGGTCGTCTGGCAGATTCTTTTGGCACAGACATAATTTCAAGAACCACCACAGCATTTGATGACAAAGATGGTGACCCACCATCTGATGCTTTGACCTTAGTATTAAAGGGTTTAAATAGACATAGTTATGGCAATTCCAAAGACACACCAATATCATAGAGCAGAAATTAGTATAACATGGGTACTTATTTTTAATGTGTTATGTTTCAACCCATTATCTTATAATGAAGCATATTTCATAGAGAACATAACTGCCTTATATTAATACATGTTTCAGAAAGTAGACAAATATTGGCAGTTATACAGTTATAAATAATGTATAATTTATATAAATATAAAGTATGTGGTTTAATAAAATATAGCTAGCTTCAAAAGCCTTAAAATAGAAAAGTTTAATTATGAATTAGTCTGCGCATCATTCCGTTGCTAGTCTGGACATAAATATCATTATGAGATGAACCAAAATGATTTTGGTACACAGTTTTAATTATATATGGCCATCAGATTTTATTTAGCCTGTATATAGAGGTCATCATGCATCCTAACCCAAAAACCTATGATAGTGATAGTAAGACCAGAAACGGAAAAGAATTAAAAAAAAAAGATTGTTGTATTACAGGCTTGTTTTATCAAATATAAGCTTCAGCTTTCACAATAGCATTCCACAAAATAGGATAGACATAGCATTTTGAGCTGCTCATTGGGCATTATTTGTGTGTGCTGCAAAAAAATTAGCAAAATTGGGCATCTTTTCGAGGGCTCCCAACTCAATTTTAAGTTTTGGCAATTTTAGTCAAAGCCGGCTTTACTGCCCATTGAAAAATCCCATAGAAGCCAAAACCATAATCCTTATTTGTAAAAATTATTGGTCTAGCTCTTTCATCTTTATTAGTTTTATTTGCCTTTACGTTGCTAATAAAGAAGTAACTTTCAAACACATGTGCTAATTGTGCTCTACTCATTCGGTGGGTGTGTGTTCACTGTCAGCCACTGTTTTGCTTTGTTTTGATTTCCATCATGGCAAAAAGATTCACCTGATCTGATTTGTACTTTTTCTTTTTTAAGACACATGCATGTTAGATGCCAAAGAATTGCCTGCCAACCAAGAGGGACGTTTCACTATGTTTTCAATTGACAAGCTATCAAATGAGCCTCAGGTATACGATACGGCAAAAGTACTGTACCACATTGACGTCGCCAAATGTGTCTCCTTTAAATATATGCTTATCTGAGAGAGCCAGTATACACTATGATCCTAAGAACATAGCTAGAGATATTAAGCTATTGTATGAGAGATTTGTTGGTTTAGTCAAGTGGAGAGAGAAAAATAAAAAGGGTATTTTCGAGCATATGCCTTGGCTTTGTTTGACATATCCAACAAGGAAACCTGCAAATTCATTTGCAAGTGCCTCTTCTATGGAAATCAATTCATTCATTAATGAAAGTGAAAATGGTGAATTAGAAACGGATTATCAATTAGTTAGCACACTGTTGAATGATGAGTTTAATGAGTGACCATGAAGACTACAATGAATCCAAAAAATCAACCAGCATTCAGAATCGACTAAACCTCCAAAATTTTGCCATTGAGTGTTATCGAGCTAATACCGCAGAAAAACCAGCCGCACAGTTGTTCAATTTGGCTTTAACCTGTGTTGGATTGATCACTCGCACTGACTGTTGCTTGGTAGTTGACCAGCACAAAATTAGACAAGCAGAGAATAGTGCCTGCAAACTTATCACTTTGAGCAACAGAGCACAGGTTAAACCAATAGATTCAGTTTACTTTGATGGACGAAAGGATGGTACACTCACATTGGAAGATAAGCAATGCAGTTCCACTCGTCGTAGATTCACTTGCAAAGAAGATCACTATGTTCTATTGACAGGTGATAGCAAATATTTCGGCCATTTCACAGCCATAATTGACAACCAAAGAGGAGGTTCACACAAAATACTCAAGCCCTTTGCAGATAAAGACATCAGTCTCAATTCATTTGCGATTATTGGCTGTGAAACAAAACACACAGGAATCATAGGAAAGGCAATGAAGCACATTCACTCAAAGCCGATCAATCTGAATTTACAAAAAATCAATTCACCAGAATTAAAACTCATTGAGGACGAAACTGTTGAGAAATTTTAGTCATGACCCAAAGTATTTCTACCTTCTCTGTGTCGTTGTCACTAGAGGAAACGTTCCCAAAGTATTCTTACCTTTCACATCATTGGGTACAATTAATCATGCCCGTTGTTTAGTTACAGCCAGTCACACACAAACTCTCTCACTAAAACAAATCCATCTTCCAAACTGCGAACTCTCACCGAGTATATGGTACGAGCTTGCATGGTCACTTAGTTTGAGATATATATAAGCCAAATCCATACATTAAAAATGGTTCCTTGATTATTTGGAATATCATCAAATACTCTATTTGAATCCTGCAGATAGAGCAGTAGTCAACAGTAAATTGCTAATAAATGGGTATTTTGCCCATTCTGAGAAAATTCTTCTTAAAATGCTGACAGACAGTGATCAATCTGTTTGGCACAAAGCAATTGATTTGATCCTTAACATTAGAGACACACCAGAAGCATTGCGAGCATTCACACCTCCACGGATTGTATTTCAAAAGGATTTTACTCGGATTACGTACTATGAGATGATAGAAAGGAGCAGTTATACTGAGCCACGCTTCACTCTAAAATTGAAGTCACAAGAAGAATTAGACTTTTAAACCTCCTAATTAACCCAACAATAGCCAGGAAACAGGGACATTCGATTAGTTACAGAGGTTCACACAGGTTTGTGATGCGGCTGCATGAGATGAAGTGAATCTAACAATTCTTTTTTGCTGTTCCAAAAATCGAAAATTCAAGTTTCTCAAATAATTATGACTTACCTAATTTGTAGTACTGAAGTTGGCAAATTAAAGTTAATATTTGAAAGTTTTTTTCATCATTAGAAATGTAAAAGCAAATAAAGACAAAAGAGACAAATTATTTTCACAAATAAAAGATTAAAGTTTTGACTTATGGGATTTTTCAATGGGCAGTGTAGCAGACTTTGAGTAAAATTGACAAAACTATACACAAACCTAAAACTGAGTTGTGCGCCCTCTAAATGACGCCCAATTTCGATAATTTTTTTGCACACACTATTAATTATATTAGGTAAATACAAATAATTCCCAATGAGCAGCTCAATAACGCTATTACACAAGGATCAGTGTCAAAAAAGAATAATTCTGCAGTACAAATTTCTTGAATGGTTACCTCTTAGTTATTTTTGGTGGGTATTTATCAAATTTAATGACTATACTATTTTATTATTGAAATACATTAATAGATCACATATTTAGTTTATTTTAGTGCTTACTTTTGTCATTGGAGAATTATAATCATGTGATAATAGGGTTATTCTTCTTATATGTAAATAGGTTTTAGGTCATCTATATAAGAGGTTTAATGTTTGTCAAGTTTTATTAAAGTTTACTAATGTTAAATAGAAAAACCTTAACTTTAAAATCAAGAAATGGGTTTATAGTTTTAGTTTTAATTATGAGATTTATAATGACCCAAAAAATTGTAACTTAATAACATAGCACCATTATCTTCCAAGATATAATTTAATCCATATTTTTAACAAACTGTTGACTATACAAGGCATACATGATAATAATCCAACCTTGCTACCATTTAAGCGAGTTAAACACCAACATGTTAAATTGATTATAAATCCAGTTTGGTAGGAGATTTTAAGAGCTTGAGGTGCTTGTATGCCAATTTTTAGGGTTTATCATTATTCCACACAGTTCAGGTCTTTTTTATTATCATTTGCTCACACCAAATGTATCCAAAACTTAATGATACATTCGAAAGAACCACCTACTTTCATTTTCCAATTACTAATTTTTATCTGAATTAGAGGAAAATTTTAGCCTAACTGTCAATAAGAAAACCCTGATCAACTTAATAAGTTTAAAGTCTATTTACTGGCAATGAACAAGTCACAACAAATCTAAATTTGAAATTATTCAAAAGTAACTTTAATTAATTCTAAGGGATCAATTTTAAGTGGGACACACCCAAAATATTGTAGAGTTAGTCATTTATTTTTAAATATTAAAATTAAATTAGGTACTCGTAATCAAAATATACCAAGATGCATGATTACGTTCAATAGTTAGTTACTTTTACAAACTTACAGTGATTTCATACGATGAACTAGGTTTCAACTCGTCCCTTGTAGATATTTCACCAGAAATAGGATTAATAGAGAACATTCCGCTAGACAATCCTTCAAGAATAGAGTAAGTTACTTCTCCATTTTTTCCTTCATCTGGATCCCAAGCTATGACTCGACAAAGGATACTATCAGAATTTGACTTTGACATTTCAGGTACATTAAAACGGTATGACACTTTCATAAACTCAGGATGATTATCATTGATATCTTCGACAACAACGACTATCCTTGTAACACTTTCCATTGCAGGTTCATCATTGTCACATACAATTACCTGTAAAATTTAAATGTTCACACTGTTAAATCTTGAAAAATATATACACAATTACCTCACGTCACAGTGTGCAGCTGGGATTAGTGGCCAGGCTTGCCCTCTCAATGCTAATAAGATTAAAAGATATAAATTTCTTCAAATACAACTATGAATATAGAAAGGATTATCATTTCATAGATATGAGTCATCACTATTTCTTGAAGCCTCACTAGCAATTAACTATTTCGTAGCAAACTTTGTGAAATTTAAGATAATATATATAACCATAACAATAAGCTAGGTTATAATACCCAAGGCACTACCATAGGACCAATTCAGCCAGCTACTTTTAATGCCTTCTTATAGATAACAAAAATTAATTTTTAAACATGTTTCACATTTATGGTCATTTTTTTAAATAAAAAGAAAAAAACCACAATATAAGTTTATTTTGACATCCAACATTTTGTAGGAGCTGTACTTTACGTTCCTCCCTCTGGGATATTTACAGATGTTGGACGTCAAAATAAATTTATATTGTGAATTTAAAAAAAAAATTTGGTTATCTATTAGAAGTCATTATAAGTCACTGGCTGACTTGGGCCTAAGGGGTGCCTTGGGTATTATTAATATTATCTTAATTTTATGAATTTTGCAAATAGTCTCGACACATGTCTGTGAAATAAGAATCCTTTTTATATTCATAGTTAAATATGAAGAAAACCATTATTTCTTTTAATCTTAAAGCCTAGAAAATTATTTTGTATTTGTCCCAAATACAAACATAAACCAAGTTTAAATAGTTCCTAGACAACATTTTTTAGTAACGGATTGAGGGCAAGCCTGGACAATTTCTTAAGCCATTTTTTACATCTCATTGTTAATTTGGTTTTGTTTGTAAATATATATCAAGGTGAATTTATCAAAACATATAACCAGTAGCATAAATATTATGTCAAAAATTCAAACTCTTTCTTAGGCCAATTTCATAAAAATCAGAATTATGCCTAGGTTATGCACACTTCGAATTATTAAAATTTAAATTAAGGTTTGATAATTGACATTAAAACTATGCATTGAGGTTTTCAGATTATTTTAATACCAGTATCCTAAAATTAATTTAAAACAAAATAAGGGTATCTGAAATTATGAACAATATATCTTACCTCAAGTATGTGTAAGGATTCGGTTTCTCTATCTAAACTTTCAGTTGTTGTTGTTATCACACCTGAAATAAGTAAAATATATTTAATAGTTGTATATAAATGTATAAAATTGCTAAACAGAAATTATTGGAAGTTATGAGTTCAAACTACCCTACCCTTCAAATTTTAAAACATCAAGAAAGTTTAAGTTGAAAAAATCCCTATTATTAACCAAAATAAGAAGAGATAATATAATTCTTCTTAAGCATTGTCATAACTCCACAAATGCATTCTCATTGAACACAATCGCAGAGTGCTTCAAGAGCATAAATTTAAAAGAAAAATAAAAACAAATCTTCTTGGACAACGTTTTACATTGCATAAATAGATTATCGCCAAGGATTCACTTAAGATAGGTTATGTGCAACTATACTCTGTTATGCCAAAAAAATAATTGGATATTTTTTACATCATAGGAATTTCCAGTGAATATCCAAATTACAATTATCATTTTTCTAGATCCCTTAAACAAACTACATCTACATCACCCAGCTTTAACACACAATTTTCTTGCTAAAACGAACTATAAGTGAATTAGAGTCAAACATTAAGTATTTAGCAACATACCAGTCTGAGAGTCAATTTGGAAAAACCCCTTGGTAGGATTCAATATGAATGTTGGTCTTGGCATGTTTATATCAGATGGCAAGTTATTATTATCAAGGTCAAATGCATCAACTCTCAGCACAAAAGAATCCACAGGAGACTCTTCACTAACTTTAATGTAGTACACAGGTTCCAAAGTTAAAGGGGCATTATCATTTACATTCAAAACTCTGATGAAAACCTCTAAGGTTGATGACAATGGTGCACTACCTCGGTCCTGGGCAAATATTGTTAACCAATATCGAGACTCAGTGTCAGCATCCAACACTACTCTCGTTCGAATGTTACCTTGATATAAATAAAATATGCAATTATTTAACACTATTTTTCTGTTGAATCATTAACACTAAACCTTTGTGACATTCTCTTATATGTAGAGTAGTCACGCCACATGTGGCACGACAAATGTTTTAGTTGAAAAACTTAGTTTTAAAATGTACCTTGGTTATCAATGCTGAATAATCCTAGCCCATTTCCTCCTCGTATGGAATAAACAATTCTACTGTCTATTCCTTGTACCGTATCAGCATCTGTGGCAATGACTGTGGTAACCAAAGTACCAACAGGTTGATTTTCCTTTACAGAGCTTGTTGCAACAAAGTCAGAAAATTTTGGTGGATGTATGTTTTCATCTACATCTTCCACTTCCACTAAAAGATTTGTGACTGACGAAAGAGATGGAACACCCCGATCACGAGCTCTAACTGTTACATTGTACAGCTGTCGCGCTTCAAAGTCTAGCTTGGATGTCAAACGAATTACTCCACTTAAAGGATCAATTGATAAGCATTCTGTATCTTCTCCCAACATCCCAGGTAAAGAATTTCTTATAATGTCATACCTAGAATTAAAGTAATTAATTTAATTCATTGCCAGTAAATAATTCATCAGTAATTAATATATCTGAAAATGAAATGTATTAACTGAAATTGTTGTAAATGAAATTGCAATTTATTAGTGTTGGCTAATATCATAATTTCACTAATCCTGTTTATGATACTGATATTGAGTTTAACAAATGAGTGATATGGATACCCATTTTTTATCAATATGGCAATTTGACACTTATTTTTCTGAGCTTAACCATTATTGATACCCATTGTTTTTTATCAAGCGCAATTTGGTACAATTTTTGATTTATACCTACACTGATTTCTCCAATTTTCATAGATAAATCCCAAAAAAGTCAGGGACCATGCAACTATAGATACCTAGATCAAAGTTCAAAAGTTGAAGGTGAGTTGTGCCATCTACTGTTTGAGGAAATTATTTTTTCTTGTAATACTCTCGTGAGTGTTATTAACCTATAAGATTGACAAATCAGTAATAGATGCCGATATCATCAGTTTTAGACGCAACTCTAGAGTATGCTTAAAATTCAATGTCTCAATAAAACTAACTAAAAATATTAAAGGTATATTAAAAACCAACCTAACAACTCCGCCATCTCCAAGGTCAGGGTCATGAGAAGTGAGAAAAATAAGGACAGATCCAACAGGTAAGTCTTCACGAATTTTTAAGACCAGATTTGATTGAACAAAATAAGGAGCGTTGTCATTCTCATCTTTAAGACGGATTGTCACGAGGGTTGTTGAAGACAGAGGATATTCAGGATCACTATCAGATACACGTACCTGAGTAAAAACCACAGTTAATTAGTTAATGTGTATCCTGATGATACTGAACATTTCTGCAAATTAATCAAAATTAACGTTGTCTAGCGTTACTTTTCCGTCTGTGGTATAGTAGGGTAAACAAAATTTTCCATTTCTGCAATATTGGGCGGGGTCAAATGAAAATTAGCGGATTATTAAATTAAATGTTAGTAAAACTTTTTAAATGGTCAAGGACCAGAGGAGTGCAAGGTAGCTGCTGCCTTCAAAATGCCAAAAACAAATTTTAACCTTGAAATTACGCGACTGCGGAGAATGACTGTGGTCAAATATCAAGGAGTAAAACGTTTTCTGCAACTGGAAGGAGGAAGGGCCCTTTTAGTGTGACCCCAAAGTACTTCTATGCGATTTGTGTGGACCCGGTTTTAGGTTCTCAGAAGTAAAGCGAAGTTCACGGAAAAGTGCCTGAAATTGGGATTGTATTCAAGCAAAGCTAACTTTTACAACAGTCAGTGTAATTTATTAACCCTGGTTTCAATCAAAGGGATTAAAATGGCTGTACCCCTTTTAATGACAGGGACCATAAAAACGCTTTTGTTTCCTTTGCTACTCCGCCAAATACCCATTGTCTTTCCACTCCTCGGCAAATTTTGGTAAAGCACCTATCTCCAAACACAATAAAAGTAAAAAAGTATCATGGAAAGATACCAAAATATAATCGTAAACTAAGTGTTGGCGCCTGACTTCCCCACACATTCGCTACGCTCTCGTCTTCAGGGCTCCACCCCAACACCATTCTTCCTAATCACAATGGGCCGTCTAGCATCGCGACCTAGATGATATAAAAAAAAATAGAAAATACTTTGTCCCAGCTGAATATTGCACAAAACGGAAAATTGTGTATCCTACTATACCAAACACGTTAAAGTAGCGCTAGGAAACGTTAATTTTCAGAAATTAATATCTCCGCGAATTTTTATATCCGCAAAATAATTTTGACACAGAAAGTTTCGGTATCGTCTAAAGTGTGTTGATATTCACCCCCATAGAATAACCAAGGATATATTTTGTTTTCCCCCTAACCGAAATTGCTTGAGCTTTGATACAAATGCCCACTTTTGTACAATAAATATTATGATGTGATTAAGACAAAAAAAGAACTATTATAAGACACATTTGATTACTGTTCAATGGTGGGTCTCTGAAAGAACATACATGTAAAACCACTCTTTTCAGGGGATCAAATAATAAGTAACGTAACATAATCATACATTATCTTCGCCCAGCCCTCTTTTTTTAATAAAAGCCCTTCCCACCAATGAACAAAATAATCTTAATGTGGCTAAAGACTGAACCTTCTGTGGGTTATTTCTAATTTATGGAACACCCAGGTAAACATTGTCGGAAGAATTCCATTTGTCTATTTTTTTATGGCACTGCCAAAGTTTATTGAAAAGCTTCAAAACTAAATGCTAACCTTCGTAAATAATGATTGATTGTTATTATTAAATCAGTATTTTAAATGTATTATTACAAAACACTTGCATGGTTTCCCAAGTTTTATTTCATTTGGAACTAAAACATGATAATGCCTAACCTGGCAATAATTCTGCCACTGTAGGGAACAAAGAGTTTCCTGTTTTGAGACAGTACCATTATCAAAAATAATTTAGTACTGTACTTTATGATATTAGATATTCTCTCTACTACATTTAAAGGTGCATTTCCATAAAACTCAGTTCCATAACTGATTCAAAGTCCGCATTGATACTAGAAGCATCATTATATTACTTAACACTGTTATATCAAAATTTTAGAACTTTGTTTACATAGAGGGAGTTGTAAAAGGGAAGCAGAATTAAACAAAAATACAATATATTTTTACTATTTGATAATTTGCCAGCTAAAGTTTTGACAAGGGCTGTGCGACCCTAACTCTCTCTAACTTTTACTGCCTTTACAGACACTTTTGTTCATTATGTTTTGGTTATTAATTAAATTATAATTTAACACTTTGGAAAGGTTCGCAGGGTGAACTTGGCACACATTTACATACTTCATATTTCCTCCCAGTATTCCTAATGAAACGTTTTTGAATTACAAAAAGTGAAAGTATTACTGAGAATAAGCCTTAACCCTCGACTGAAATGCCAGCTATAGCTAAGGCAAATTTATAGATCTTAGACACGTCTTACTTGCTCGGTGCTGTACATTGTACTTCCCTCTCTGGTAGTATTAATCCACGAAAAATCCAGAAAGGAGTGCGAGAGAAATGGCGGGTCTACCAAAAATGTCCACGATGCCCACTCCCCCTATTTACTCCTGGTTTTACTTACTCTTATACGATGTATTTCACTTTTTTCTCGATCAAGATTTCCTACTACACTGATGAGACCAGTTCGACTGTCAACAGCAAACTCTGGAGAATCAGTTAGTAAATGAAACAACATTTCAGCATTGGCTCCCTCGTCAGCATCTGTGGCTCTTAGTCGAACAACACTCGTTCCATTTTTTGAGTTTTCAGGAACAACAAAGCTATAAGCACTCTTTTCAAAAACTGGAGGGTTGTCATTGACATCAGAAACACGAATGGCTAAAATGCGTGACACTGACTTCTGCGGTGCACCCAAATCATATGCAGATATATTAAGCAAGTAACGAGGGACCCTCTCTCTATCCAAAGGCCTTTGAATGGCTAATAAGCCAGTCTCAAGATCTAGATGAAACCGTCCATCATCATCACCATTGGAAATTACATGGACAACCCTTCCGTTATAGCCATGATCTGGATCTTTTGCTCCGGCCAATGCAACTTGAGATCCTACTGGTTCATCTTCTTTAATTTGAATCTCAATGGGTAAAATGCTAGGGAATTCTGGAGCATGACGGTTTTCAGTAAATCTGGTTGGAGTTGGTTCTGTAACATCATCATCAACCCCACCCCGGTTGTTCAATTCACCTAATCTCATCTGTTCTTTAAACCTAGGGAAAAAAATATTTTGATGGATCAATAACTGTTTTAAAGGTGACACCACATAATGTTAACAGAGATTTCGGAATTAAAACATACTTATCACCAATGCTTAAGAAATTAAGATTAATATGACAAAACTTGTGTTTCTAACTTTTAATAAATATGCAAGATGGGTCATTCCACAGGTGTTTACGACTTCATTTTAACAAGTTTTTGAAATTTTGAGCCTAATTTAATGTTTAGTTATTTTTCACGGTACTTTTAAAAAAACTTTGATTTTGATGATTTGTCTTCGACCTTTTTGGTAGTGTTTAGAACTTTTATAAGTTGTGAATTCTTCTTGATAAGGGGAAAAGAATAATCGTACATCGCATGTTAAATTAGTTTATTAAACAAAGTGTTAATAATAATTATTCAATTACAAGAAACATCATGAGCATAACCGACTCCATCAACAGCAAGAAAGGATGTGTTATTCTACAGTTTAAATTCATACCACGTTTTTACAAAATGAACCAAATATTGAATTAGTACAAGGAGTAATTAATACTAGGGAGTAATGGCACAAAGAATAGTTCAATAAACAAGGAGTTATGATACTCTAAAATATCTAATTATAACTCATTCTCTTTATTTTTCTTTATCAAGAACAAACATTATTCTGAAAGTTCAACTTTTGTTACACTTTTGAAATTTTGTAACATATTAGAAATATACCTTGCACATAAAATGGTGGTGTTCAAAAGTCAACGATAAGTACTCGTCTCGCAATTAACTGTTAATAGTGGTTCGTAGGATAAATTAACATACCAATTAAAATATCATTGATTTAATTTAGCAAAATTAGTATTGATTAATCCATTACAAAAGTATAAAGTTATCACTGCCAAAGCTAGAGGACTACTGACCCACTATGTCTACTTCAGTGTTGCCAACTTTTTCTGACTATTAAAAAAGACTACCTAATTCGGCCTACTCTGTATACATACACCATAGACTATACTTGTACCTCTACATGGTTCAAAAGCTTAGCTCCTAGCGCCATCTAACGGCTATTGATTACACTATAAATAGTTCATTATGTCATTATGTCAAAGTTAGCTTTCAACACTCCCGCTACTTTGGCATAATTAATTAAATTAAGAGTTTTAGTTTAAGTACTAATAAACACAGATTCATATAATAATTAGGAATACAGAGTTACATTATTGTCGTAAATTGAGTAATCTAACACAATTGTCAAAATTGGTCTTATGAAGGAGTTTCGTAAAGATGTCAGCACAATTACTTTGAGATTATACATATTTTAAACTAAATAGACCTTCACTTAATTTCTCCCTAACTAAATGAAATTTAATGTCAATATGTTTTGACTCATGATTTTCTATATTGTTCTGATTAAACATAATGGCTGCTTGATTGTCACAATATATAGTAGGTTGTTCGAATTCAATGTCAAAACTGTTCATTCCCTTTAAAATCTGCATCAACCACATGATTTCTTTCGTTGCCTCCGACAAGGCGACATATTCTGCCTCCATTGTAGAAAGCGAAACTGACTTCTGCTTTAAAGATCGCCAGGATACAGAACATGATCCCAAGAAAAGCACATATCCGCTTGTTGACCGTCTGGTGTCGATGTCCGAGCTCCAATCACTATCGGTGAACATATGATATTGTGATGGTGTGGCTGATAGTCAAGTCCATAATCAGCAGTAGATAGCACATATCTTGCTAGTTGTTGTAACCTGTTCCAGTGTATGATACCTGGGTTGTTATTGGACTGTGCCAAAGCGGTCACAGTAAACATTATATCTGGTCTTGTTTTTTGTGATAAATACAAGAGGCATCCAATTAAGGCTTGATATTCCTTTATATTTACTTCACCCGCAATATTTGGGCAGTCTTTTTTCGTAAGAATAATGCTCGGGCTCATAGGAAGACTGACCGGCACATCTGCTTGTATATTAAACCGTTCTGCAATTTTCGTAATGTATTTTGTTTGTCGTAATTTCATACTGCCGTCTATTTGCGTTTCAAAGTCAACACCTAACAGTTGTTTTATGGGCCCTAGGCATTTAATTTCATACTGCCTAGATAACTTTGTTATTATCTCTTCAAGTATTTTGTTATTCTTGGCTAGTATCGCACTGTCATCAACATAAACCATTATAATGGCTTTACCAGGGATGAAGTACACACAATTCGTTCCGAGGATCCTCAAAACCAAGAGTTGCAAATGTCCTATCTAATTCTTCAAATCATTGTCTCCCGCTTTGCGGTAAGCCATATAATGCCTTTTTAAGCTTTAAACAATAGATGTCTGTATCATGGGTTTCATACAAAGGTATGTGCTTCATAAAAATGCTTCTGTCCAATGTACCATATAGGTATGCGTTTTTAACATCAAGGTGTGTATGAACCCATCCATGATTAATGACAAACAGCGCAATGAAGAACCTGATTAAGGTGAAGTTAACAACTGGGGAGAATGATTCGTCAAAATCAATGCCTTCTTTCTGGTTAAAGCCTTGGGCAACAAGTCGTGCTCGATATCGGATGATTCGGTCTTCACTGTCTCTTTTGAGGGCGAAAACCCAACGGCATCCCACGATTTTGTTTTTATCTGGCTTCACTACATTTTCCATTACTTCTCTCTTCTGTAGTGTTTCAATTTTTTCATCCATAGCGGCTTGCCATTGTTCTTTTTCAGGTGAATTCATTGCTTCGGGATAGGTGTTGGGAATCCTAACATCTGAATAAAGAGCAGCTAAAGGTTCTGTGACTTTTGGTAATACTGTTGCAGTGGATAACATAGACGAGGTTTTTCTTTGAAAAAGCAAATAAATTAATATCATGTGATAAATGTTTATTGTCAAGATCTGTTTTAACTTCAGGCTTGGAGCGCAACCTTTTTGCTTCTGGGTTACGATAATATATATCTACTCCCCCAGCTGTTGCACCAGATTTTCTCGTCACAACCTCGTGACTCCATCCCTCAGGTAATACTCTGTGTGATAGTCTGTGATGTTTCTACTGTGACGTCTTCCTCTTGGTGTACCTCTTTTAAAGCAGTTGTTTCCTGTGGAGGTTCTTCTGATTTCTCTTCCACCTCCACCACTATTTATTCATTCGAAGTGATCAGCCAGTGATATACTTCGTTGTTTGTGGAGAGAATTGATAGGCTCCCAAGCAGACGACATTTATAATAACCTATTCTTCATGACGTAAACTGTAGTTTTTCTAGTGTAGTCATCTATGAAACTGATAAAATACTTTGAACCTCCTAAAGATGTAAGAATCGAAAGCTTTGGATAAGTCAATAAAAATCAACCCAATGTTTCTTCCTTCCTTAAGTTTATCAATAATTGATTCTAGTAAATTTATAGTACATGTAGCTGTTGAGTAGCCACTACGGAAACACGATTATTTTGATAACAGAATACCGTGATGTGTTACATATTGGTATAATTGGTCATATGATACTCTTTCAAGGATTTTTGACAAGCAGGCTAAAATCGAAATTAAACGAAAATAACTAAGTTCTTTAGCATTGTTATTTTTAGGTAGTGGAATTGCTTTTGCTTTCTTCCATTCTGTTGGAAAGACTCCATATAAAAAAGAGATGTTTATAATATGTGTCATAATTGGAGAGATGATACAGGCTAGTGCATGTGCCAGAGCTGGTGGTAAATTGTCAAGACCTGTGGCTTTTGTAGGAATAATTTCCATTAGATGCTTCAAAACGAAACTCTCATCCACTTTTTGAAATCTGAAGACACTCCGAAGATCATTAGGAAGGTCATTTATATTGTTTAAATTAGTCATATTGTCTGTGTTAAAATATTTATTTAGCTCATAGGCTCTTTCCTGACATTCAGTAACTATCTTGTTATCAATTTTGATATGAGATATTTTGTTTCTTGGTGGTTTGAGAAGAGGTTTTAGTGTTCTCCACATACTTGTAGTATAGTGTTTAGAGTTTTTTATATTTATCTTAAGGGAATTTCTCTTTGATTGTTCAATTAGGTTGTTCACATAATTTCTTAATCGCTGGTATTAATTTCGGTATACAATATTTTTCCTGCTCTTTCTAAAGTACATATCCCTTAAATGCATGTTATATTTTATGACAGGAGTTAGCCAATTGGGAGTGGTGGTTGACATTCTTTTGGAAATTAATGGTGCTTATTTATTAAGGTTAACATTTACTGTGGTATAAAGCTCTTCTACTACGGAGTCAACATTTCTTAGGCTATCCAAGTTCTGCTGCAGAGATTTTTGAACAGATTCAATAAAATTTGTACAATTTCATTGTTTATAGTCCTGGACAATTAGAATTGATTTTGATATCACTGGTGTTTTCTCAATCAACTTCAGGAAGACAAAAACACTAGGTTGACGTGGCCAAAAAAGACGGATCAGTGCTATGTGCCTTTAAGCTGCATTTTGTACAAAGTAGCAGAGCCTTTGTTAATAGATGGCAAAACAAAGATATATTATAAAACACAATTAATTACCTTTACAAAAAGTTGTAATTCAAGTTTTTCTTGATATTAAATTCATAAATATCAAAAATCGGAGAAATTTCTTGTAACAACTTCCGTTTAAATTCAAATATAAAAATCAACATATATTTTTACATACCTCCAAAACTTTTAATATTAAAAAAAATTCGAATTGCTCATTTCACTCTTTGGGTCAACATGTTACACCCCTAAAACTGAATTTCGAATTTTAGGCCAATTGCACAATATAAACGTTTCTCAAAAATGCACCTGGGGATAATCATATAAATATCAAAATGAATATGATCGGAAAGCCCTCAAAATAAGCTATCCTAATATGTTTAGACTTGAGAAATTGGTATTGCATTTGGTTTTCTATGGGTCAATGTATGACGGCCCCCAAAATTGTATTTCAAATTTTAGACCAAATTCACAAGATATAAATATATCAAAATCTTACTTTAGGAGCAATATATAAATATAAAAAAGCATATTTTCTGAAAAGCCTTGTTATAATCATTAAAAATGTACCTATTTAAAAAAAATCAAAGTGCATTAACTGCGAGAAGAGTACTTATCGTAGACTTTTGAATACCACCCTTTAATGTGCGAGATGTATTTCTAATAAGTTTAAAATTTCAAAAGTGTGACTAAAGCCAAACTTTCAGAATAATGTTTGTTCTAAACACTACCAAAAAGGTCAAAGAAAAATCATCAAAATCAGCTTTTTTAAAAGTACCGTAAAAAAATAAATAAACATTATATTAGGCTCAAAATTTCAAAAACTTGTTAAAATGAGGTCCTAAGCCCTTGTGGAAAATAGCATTAAACTCAGCAGACCCCTGGTGGCATCACTCCATGATTACACACGGAATGACCCAGATGTAACACAAATGGGTGCATTAAGTTAGCCTCCCAACTTCTCAATTCAAATAAATATATTTGCACCTCAATGCACCCCCTAAAAGTTTTTATTGCTCCATCAAGGGTTGGATGGAAATTAAAAACAAATAGGGCGCTAACTTAACAACTGCCCCAATATTTGAATTTGATTATTTTATCGCACCGGACTCTTTAAGGAAATATAAAGTGTATTAGTTAAAATAACTTGATGTTTTTGAGGGGGCTAACTTAACGACAGCCCCCACATTTGAATTCAATAATTTGAACGTGCCTAATCAATTGCACCATCGATGCACTACCATGTACCACACAACTGTGGCGGACGGTGTAGTATCACGAAGAAGACTATGACATATTTTACATTTTCCCACTTGATACATCCTTAAATTTCTTTTTAAAAACAACTGTTATGAAGGCAATTCTTTAATATATGCCTTCCCAAATTAAAAATGTTTTGCTAAATCGTAATATGAAATTATTGTAGAAGTATCGAGAATGTACCCAGAGGCTGGTTACCACCCTGTGCAGCTTTTACCAGGGTTGGCAAAATCTGTATTTTTTTAATAATAATAATAATAATAATAATAATAATAATAATAATAATAATAATAAAAGGCTTTTATTCGGATATCTCTTTCAGCATAGCTGATTTGAGGTCCTACACTTAAATTAAATTAAACTACACCATGATTTATTTGTACTTGGTTCATTGCTGCAACATATTTTTTAAGTTCATCTCTAAAATTTTTATAATTATTTATTTAGTTTTAGTTCAGAGGTCAAGTTGTTCCATAAGGTTATACCACAAGTTTTGGTACTTTTGGTGCACATTGCGGGTTTGATATTTATGCACATCAGATGGTTTTTTGAAGTGAAAGAAAGAGTTATTACGGGTAATTATTATGATAAATTTTGTACATGACCGTGATAATGTTTACATGATATTGTTGCTTTAGTGTTAACCATTCCAGTTGTTCGTGTGCCTCTGTGGATGATGAACGCTTTTTCTTTTTGGCCACAAAGCGGGCACCGTTAATATATGCCACCTGAAGTCTCTTTAAATCAGACTCCTTTGCAACAGTCTATAAGTACCTAGGAATATGGATTGAGGACTCACTACAGTGGTCTACACACGTGAGAGCTATAATATCCAAAAACCAACAACGCTTATGGCTATTAAAACCACTACAGCCATTTCTAAACATTAAGACATAAGATAAATTATATAATGCTATAATCTCCCCACTATTTGACCATGGCGATATTTTCTATATTAATGGCAAGAAAAAACTCCTAGACTACCTACAGAAGTGCCAAAATCAAGGTGCTAAATTTGCAACCAAAACCAGCAAACGAGCATCAGCAACAGAAGCCAGAGAGAAATACGAAATTAAAACATTACATCCCTTACCAAAAATAAGTTGGATTTCAGTTTGTATTTAGTTTGTATACACATTATAAGTTGATATTGAGTTGGTATTAAGTAGGCTCAAGTTGTCAGAATATTTCAAGTTACTATTAAAGGGGTAATAAGTTGTTATTCAGTTGGTAGGAAAATACTGCTTTTGCTAAGTTTATAATTAATTGGTTTTTAGTAGTCAGGAAGTTACATAATATTTTTAAGTTGGAATTTAGATGTTTCCCAAGTAGGATTTAAGTTGCTTTTAAGGAGTTAAATGTAAATGTTGATTCTTGTGTAGTTGGAAATAAGTTGATTATTTAAGAGGATTTAAGTTATTTTTAAGTAGGCATTTGTCCCAAATACAAACTGAAAACCAAGTTGAAAAACTAGTTGTCGTAAGTGGTTTTTAGCCAACTTATTTTTTGGTAAGGGAAGCAAGATATAAGATACATCTGCTATGTTCCACGATGCAGTCAAATATAAATCTGCTCCAAATTATATTTCAGAACACTTTAAAATAGTACTTTCTAAAACCAGACAAAACGAAATTGACTTTGTTAATGATAAATTCTCCATGAGCGAAAAAAGTGTAAAATACAAGGGGATAACCCTATAGAATAGCCTTCCAAATAGTGTAAAAACAATAGAATCAAAAACGGTTTTTAAATCACAAAATTATTTAAAATTTATCGATCTACCATTGTACCGTAGTATTTTAATTTATTTTAACTTATTTTACATTTGTATTAAGTGTTAATTAATAATCCAGACCCTATTGAAAACCAGTAAAAACTGAAAAGGTGCTCCAACAAAAAGCTATTATTATAATAGAAGATATTAATGAAAAACAGTGAAAATATTATTGTTCAATTTAAAAAATTAAATCAAAGCCTGACATTAAAAAAATATACTTCTGTTTTTGGGTAGACACGTTTTATAAGTGAACATAACCGGATTAGAACGTAGGCTAAGATCAATAAAATCCGTTAATGAAAAATCGTAGAAGTCCATAAGTATATCCTGAAAAGGTTCTAACTCCGTTCCGTAGCATTTTTATTTTGTAAACGTAGATTCTATTCTTGTTTCCTAGTCTGACGTATTATCTGAATCAGGACATTTTCATACAACTCCAATTTTTGAATTATAATTATCACGTAAATAAGCTAGGAAAAGGAAAAAGTTTGTTTATGGACGTCCTACTTTTATATCAACCTGCACCAACATGTGGCGTATAGAGAACTTTATTACTTCACAACGTTACAAAAGACTATGAATTTTATTCTAACAAAAACAAGAATCTCTGGAGTTCAAGAAAACTGTACATATACTTCTATCGAGCAATTTTGTCAACTTCTATTAGTGTGTAAGATTTTCCTTGAAAAAAAAAAGTTTTAAGCATATTGTGTTTTGTTTAAAAGGTTTGTTTAAAACATGTTTAAAACCCTTGTTTTAAACATTTTGTTTTAACTTGCCAAACCTGGCTTTTACTGCAATACCTTTTACTGATTCCAAAAAAAACTTATAGGTTGAAAAGCACTTGTAAACTTTCAATACAAAAGTTATTGGTACCATCACAAATTGAAATTATACATCGTAATGTAGCAAATTGACAGCTATTATTACTTTTTGTAGGTCATCCTTTAATTCGAAATTGTTGTTTGAACAATACTCATAGCAGAGGCATCGGGTTGGCCTCGAAATGCTAAAACTGCCCTCAAATGTAGTTTTAATCCTTCCTTAAGAGCTTTTGTTGTAGGAATTTCACCCAACTTGACCTCAGTAATTGTTTCAGCATCTTATTTATTGGATGCGAAAATCAATTTGAAATCTGACAGTTCTACGAATAGATGGTAACTGGTGATGGGAAGGGGTTCTCATAATTGAGCAGGCACCATTATTACATTCCTTGCACAGTTTGACGGCCGCCTCGTCATAAATGTACCCCTTTACTTTTTCCTCTATTGAATTAATGGATTTTGTTGCTAAATCCAATGTCGTTATTGTTCCGTTTCTTACACGTACAATGTAAATTGGTGTACTGTTATAGCTTGTACCTGCATTTTGTTATAACGTCGGTTCTTTTTAGCAATTCCACGATGTTAAGTTCACCGTGAATTAGTTGGAAATTGAAAGGATAAACGTCATTGTTTGGGCAGATTGATTTTAAAATTTTAGCCCTCTCTCTGGAGAGACCAACAGTAACACTATTGTACATGTTTTAAACCAATGTTAATTTTTCCCACCCACTCTTGTCCATTGGGTTTTAAAAGTCGCTGCATTCGCAGTACGCGACACAGCTGATGCGTTGGGCTCTCCAGTTGCAGGAGTTTTTGCCCATCAAGGTTTTCCATCTTGCTGGGAAGGCGAATCTGGTTGCTGATGCTCTATCTCGTTGTCCTATGGATTCCTATGCTTAAGTTAACATTGCGGACGGGGTGCCAGAGGTGACTGAAATTCCTGCTCTCGATACTTTGGGTGGGGTACATTCCTTGGCATGTGCAGGGGGTGTAATGTCTGTTCCGGAGGAGATGGTTTCTTACACGAGATAGTAGTGGCTCAAGGGGTTGATCCCTTCTGGGTGGCGGTTCGGCAGTTTGGAGATGGGCGCTGATACGGAGGTTGGGTTGTATGAGATCCAGGATGAGGGGCTGTTTCGCAGGGCTATAGATGGTAAGTACAAGCCCTCCACTACCCAAAAGGTAACCGGAACAGCCCGAATGTCCTAGGAAAACTCCACTTTCAGAATGACATACCCCAGACAAGAAACTTAGAAGCTCAGACTCAGGTAGTGGCTTTTCCAACAGGGAATTCAAAGTAACCACCCGCCGGAGAAAATCAGGCTTACTCTCCCCTACACACTGAATGACTCCCTACAAATCAGCCCTTAAAACACTTTCCCTACCTGAGGAAAGAAATCAATCACGAAACTCATGGACAAAGACAGCCCAGGCTATATAATCCCTGCGAGCTGTCACAGGAGACCCGGCCGGAACTGGGTGAAGCCCAGTTGAACCCAAATGAGAAAAAGGAATCCAAGAAGAACCCTGAGACCCTAGATGACCAAAGGACGAAATGGGTGGTGATATTTATTATTACTATAAGTATTTTCCTACCACCAACTGAAAAACAACTTATTACCTCTTTAGCTAGTAACTTCAAATATAGTGACAACTTGAGCTTACTTAACACCAAGTTAATATTAACTAATAATGTGTATACAAACTAAAATTCAACTTATTTTTGGTATGGGTTATCCTTGCAAAACATTATCTGATTTTAAGATTTTGGCACTTTTGAAATCTAAAACCAAAGGATATTTGCTAGGTTTAGAAAAATATTAATGTTGTAAGGGACTAAAATTCTACCACTGGGTATCGGTAGGATAAATAAATTCCACTATAAATAATTAGTATTACTTTTAATAAGACTCGAACAAGAGATCCTATGGACTGAAGGCGATTCTACAAGGAGGGAGCAACTGCCCATGTTCTGCCCTGTGCTACTGCTTTACTCCCTCCTTTATACTAACGTTATAGGGGGCGCTTTAGTCACTATTGGCTTGGCGCCAACTTCGGGCCTTACAATGCATAATATGGGTCTAGGCACCAGGCTGAAATACTGTGTAGTTTCGGATTGATGCTTTTCCAGATTTTTTTGATTGTGGCCATTTTGATATTATCTTCTTGGGTTATTAATAGATAAAACTTTATTCGCTCACCCATGTTACTATAAAAACTCACTTCCGGTCGATTTTAGTGGCCTTTCTGATGTTGTGGAACATTCCCCGGATTATTTTTCCGTCAATTCACCACTTTTATCTTCATTATCAATCATGAAAATATCCTGAAGACTATAATAATATCTTTTATCGTACATTCATATTATACGAACTGATAACCTTTCCCAGTAACTGAATCGTGGTGGTAAACTTCCGATTTGGATCTTTACATTTTAGAAATTGAAATGAGCTTGGTTTTAAGACTACTTTTAAAAACGAGTATTCGACAAGAAATAAGTTTTCAACTGAAATTCTTTTCAAAACAACCTTTATTGACTTTATAAACCACATACAACATTTTCGGGTAAAGGGCTGTACAGTGTTGCGAAATACATTTCTAACCTCCAGTCGCAATTTTAGTATTATGTTTCAAAGAGTATAACAAAAACTCGCGAATGCTCAAAATAGGGAACAGAGACCAGACGTTTAAGGCCATATATACGTTAAAACGGACAGTGCAGGATGTGTCGACAATACTAATAAGTTAACTTGAAGAAATCTTTTAGAAAACCTAGACGTTATAGTTTGGTAACTTTCAAAAGAGCGGCTAGAAGTTAGTACAGCCAAACGCTGGCTCTAGTGGATAAGTTTTTGTTTTCTGCGTAATAGCACCTGCTTTTCACAGTGGGTCATTCCACACAGAATCGGTCAACGAGTTTACCATGGATCAACAGATTTCAATGAAAATCGGCCCAATGATACTATGTCAATACAAACACTGCATGTAAAGTGATTTCTCAAAATATTTTATGGTTAATGTTTTATTTCAAATTTTCATACACACAATTTGGAATTTTAGCTTCATGTTTCATTTAAAGATAGCACCACACTCAAGTAAAGTCGTTTTTTTTTAAGAATCGGTCTTTATTCATAGCCTTCTATAATAACAATGGCCTAAGCATAACACAGATAGCAATGATAGAGCTGACAATTGTTATAAATAATTCTTGAATTTATGTAAGGCAATCATTATCAAGTTTAAAAACCCATTTGGCAGTGCTAGAAGCTTTTGGCTCAGTTACTATGCACACCATGTCTTTACGGGGAAAATTGCATTCATCAATTATTCTAGGCGATGTGAGCATAATCGAACAAGGGTCACTGACCATAAATTTTAATAGAAAATCGTTTTCCTCTTTAAAGGTGGCTTGCATAAAGGCTACGTGCCATTCCTGGTCGTACCGAGCAGCAACGTAATGACCCACAGAATCTTGTTCCTCACTTCTCGCAACAGTGACCTTTGTACTACAGGAATCTGATGCTTTTCGATACATGAAGTTCAAACTTATTATTGGGACAAATCTATGATTGGTTTTTCAAGAAGTAAAATCTTTTCACTAGTTTTGAGTAACATATATAACGTTTTTGTCACCCCATATTGAGTATTATAGGCCATTTTGGTTGAATTCTTACAGAAACTAGGCTGTTTACTAGACATTTATCTGGGAGGTACCAACTTAGAAATAAAACATTAACTGTAAAATATTTTGAGAATTATTTTAAACGGCAAAGGTGATCCCGGCCTACCCTGGAAACTACCGACCCCTTTCAGCATTTGTTCTCCTTGCCATAACTTCAGAGAAAATTGCAAATGGAAACATAAGCTCCTTTTTAGAGGAAACAAGGGCTCTATATTAGAACCAGTCTGGTTTTCACTGTGGAGTCTAGACAACTACCTCAATTTTTAACCTATTAGAAACAATTATCCAACACTTGGAGAATGGCTGCTAAGTGTTAGTCACCTTCATTGACCTGTCAAAAGCTTTTGACACAACAGTCAATCATGAACTCCTACTTCAAACATTTTCAAAAGCAGGAATTGAAGGCGTTATCTTAAGCTGGCTAAATTCCTACCTCTCTGGGCGAAAACAAATGGTCTATCACAATGGACACTACTCTGTCCCCCTGCAAATTAATCATGGGGTCCTTCAGGGCAGTGTGCTGGGCCCGCTACTATTTAACATCTATACGTCCGACTTACATCACAGCCTCGAGAGATCCATTGCAAACGAGTATGCTGACGACAATGCTACTGTCACTGCAAACTTAAACCTATCAACATTAATAGAAAATGTTGAATACGACCTAAACAACTTAGATAAAAAACTAGTCACGAAGGGCCTCTTCCTAAACAAAAAAAAATGAGTTCATGATTTTCTCCCCACGTAAGGCTGCTGCAGCTCCTACAAATAATATACAAACTATATGCTCAGACCCCATAAAACGAACTAAAGCATTTAAGTACCTCGGGGTGTGGATAGAGGAAAGCTTGACCTGGGAGAAGCACACCCAATACATTGTCAACAAAGCCAAAAGCCGACTATGGGCACTTAGATCTATAAAAAACTATTTACCTTCTGACTCGGTAAGATTAATCTTCAATTCTATGATCCGGCCCTTACTTGACTACGGGATTATTTTCTACGGGGCAGCCAAAAAGGCTGACTTAAAGAGAGTTCAAAAGGTTTCAAATATTGCTTCAAAATTAATTGCAAAAATGCCTAAATATTCCTCCCTAACAGAGGCCAAAAAAATATCTTGCATTCAGTCCCTGGACTTCCAATATTGGCAGAATCTTCTATTATTTATGTATAATGTCAAACATAGAAACTCTCCTCAATATGTGCAAGACATGTTTGGGAATCCACCCCATAGTATTGACACTAGAGGGATGACTGGAAATTTTAATATTGAGAAAATTTATAAAAAATTTAAATCCATTAAGTGTTAAATCTAACGGCTCCTATGCTAGGAATTATCTTCCTCATTCAACAAAGTTAATTGATAATGTTCATCATTTAAAAAAAAACTTAATAGCCCTCTATAGAACTAAAAATTGTCTTTAGGTTGGATTTTGGGATTTTATTCTTAACTTTTAAACCGTAATTCTATCATTTTTACTTTGATTTTATTGTTGGTGTTCATTTAATGTAATTAGGGAAGTACACCCAGGACTCTTTTGGGAAAAAATTTTGTAAGCTACTTAAAAGATGTTACTAATAAATCTATTTATTATTATTATTATTATTATATGCACTGTTTTGTCATAGTATCATTGGTGCAAATTTTCATTGAAATCGGTTGATCCATGGTAAACTCTTTGACCGATTCTGTGTGAAATGACCCAGTAATAATTATATTCCTTAAAACGCTTGATGTTCAACCTTATATAATATAATAATAAAAAAAGGCTTTATTCGGAACATCTTTTAAGATAAATGTTATTTACAAAAGAGTCAGTTTGTTTAAAATCATACAAAATAAAAATTATTTAAGTTTAATTTAAAAAAAAACCCCAAACTGTTGACTATTAGAGGTAATATGAGACTAGGTTCATATTTTAACAGTCATGTCATTTTCTTTAAAGAACTATTTAAGTCATTCCATGCTTTGATGCCCTTCTCTTTAGTACCAACTCAATTCTATACAACGTTGCCTAGTTGCTATAACTGGTGAAATCCCTGACCCCAACTGATTTGTTATCTTTGAGACTGTAGCATATCGGCTTTAGAACCCTTCCCATTGTATCCTTCACCCGCATGCGGCCGAATTTAACTGTTCGTTCACACCAACCCGATAATCTTGTTGTGATTCGGGCTTGCTCCACTATGTAACTAGGAAGTTTCTATACTATCGATTTGCAATTCGGAGTTCTTCAAGTGAAATAAAAAAAAATCGTGTGGTGCAACGTTAATTATTTGTGGTGCATGGTAGTGAATCAACGGTGCAATCGATTAGGCACGTTTAAATTATCAAATTCGAATATGGCTTTTGTTAAGTTAGCCTCCCCCCCCCCACAAATACGCTTTATATTTCTTTGATAACGAGTGCGGTGCGATATAACATCTGTGGTGCATGGTAGTTCATGGATGGTGCAATCATTTAGGCACGTTCAAATTATTTAATTCGTTAAGTTAGCCGCCCTTTTGGGTTTTTAATTTTGATCCCCCCTTGATGGTGCTTTTAAAACTATAGGTGGTGCACGATGGTGCATGGGGGTTCATTAAGGTGCAAATATATTTCTTTGAATTGAGAAGTTGAGGGGGCTAACTTAAAGCACCCAACACAATATCAAAATTCACAAAATGTCACAACAAATATGATAAAAAAAATATTGAAATTAATCATTTAAATTCTAAAATTTTCTTTATTAATTGTTCAAAGGTAAAAATTTAGTTTATTTATCTGCATCAATAGTCATACTAAATTAAAAAATGGTTGCAGTTTTTAATTTTAGAGTAACAATGTGAAATTTGCACATTTTAAAGATTTATGAAATACTAGCTTTAATAATCGCTTCGCCTGGGGTCTTAGTTATAATGAATTAGATCTGATCTTTACGTAAAAAGGTAAACGCTGTAGCAAAAACGCAACACACGTAACACGCGTAGCAAAAAGTAACACATGTTACACGCGTAGCAAAAAGTCCTGAACTTAAAAATCCCAACTAAACCTCCCCTTCTATGAAGTCCCTTTCTTTCACACCAACTCCCCTTCTATGAATTTCACACTAACCCGTTAAAAAAGTTTAAAGGTCGGGGCGGTCGCAAGGAACTCAAGAGAGGAAAACAAGGCGACGTTTTAAAACCAATAACGGCACAACCACCCAAAATTTTTCAAAAAAAGAGGTGCAAGTCGGAACCATCCGATGCAAAATTGAACTACAGCGGCCTAATGTATTTTTTGTTTTTTTTTGGCGGATAATGTAGCAATTGACGCGTAGATTACGAAGAAATTTTTTTTGGGCCGCGAATGATATTTTTTTTAATTCACTTAATTTTAAAAATAGTAGTAATTTTAGGGGATTAGCGTTTTTTGGCCAAGAATGTAGCATTTGACGCTTAGATTACTAAGTTATTTTTTTGGGCCGCAAATTATAATTTTTTTAACTAACTTAATTTTAAAAAAGTAGAAATTTTAGGGAATTAGTAACGTTTTTCTTAAAAATAGTTCCGTCGTGTATCCACCGACACCACTTTTTAGGCGCGTACCAGCCCCATTCTGAGCATTGACGGTGGGCCTTCTGTAATCGTACCTAGTGGCATCGTAATTAGTGAAATCGTATCAACTTAAATAGTAACAAAAATGAGAACGGGTTTGAAGCATAGTTTAAAATTCACCGTATTGGCGCCTGACAGCGCTGCGCACTCGCTTCGCTCAAGCGCTAGGGGCGCGCGGCGCCTCCCCAACCCCATACAAAAAAAGTGATGGGCCATCTATAACGCGACCTAGAGGACAGTACCAAGCCTTACGTATCAAATGTTTAATTTTATATTATCAACAACAACCAAAAACGTGAAAAGGCCCAAAAAAGTGCAAGCTTTTCAATTAAATTAAAACCTGAAAGAAGCGTTTGTGGCCCAAAAATACAAAACACCTAGAAAATGAACAAAAACTTTAATTGATTTTGTAAACTACCGGAATATCACGTGCAAATTATGAGGACACCGAAACTGTGTTGTCGGCAAACACACGATGGAAATAAATACAACGAAACACATGAAAATGCACAAAAATGTTAAATTTTTTAAATTAAATTAAAAATTAAATTATCATTTGCGGCCAAAATAAAAAAACCCTCGGCATCTACGTGACAAGGTCTAAAAAGCGCAACCAAAATGAATATAAAATTCAATGAGGCTGCTGTAGTTCACTTCCCACTGTCCCTATCTAGTGGTGTGATGGGGTCACTGGAGCCTGTGGGGGGCTCCATACCCGGCTCTCAAGGTCATGTGATCGGGGCGCTGGGTCACTGGAATCTCATGGGTGTTCCACACTCGTCATTCTGTGACCTACTAAGGAGGGTAGTTTGCAGTGGAAGAGGAAGCCACTCTAGTCCTCAGCTGTGCGAGGGTGGGTCTCGGGCAGCCCATGGTGTCGCCTTTTGTTGGGCCGTGATGAGGGCGTTTGTTTGCTATATGTGAGGCGGTCAAAATGGCTGTCTCACTGGCCGAACGTTGTTTCGCAAAGCGCACTTTTGTCCAGGGCTGGTTGTTTAAGGTGGCCGCTGAAGTGCTTAAGGCGGAGCAGCGGGGTACAAATACATATACTTATGTAGTTCACTTCACCCCCATCCGGTAAATGGATAAGGGAAGCAAAGGGGTGGAAGTCAAGAAAAAGAATAGAGCAAAGAGGCGAAAGTTCAAAGTCGAGTAAAATAAAAATAAAATATAATTAGATTAATAACCATGTCAGGTATTTGGAATTAGGCGCGTTTAGTTGGTAATCAGGCCCTGAACATTGAATTAAAATTTCAAAGCTCTAGAGCTAACCGTTCTTGGGTGAAGTGTACTACAGTGGCCTCATCGAATTTGATTTTAATTTTGGTTGCGCCTGATAGACCTTGTCACGTAGATGCCAAGGGTAATTTTTATTTAGGCCGCAAATGATTTAATTTTTTAATGTAATTTTAAATTTCTAATTTTTGGGCATTTTCACGTGTTTCGTTGTACTTATTTCCGTCGTGTGTTCACCGACACCACAGTTTCGGTGTCCAAATGAATTCCACGTGATATTCCCTTTTTGTATAAAATCAATTACAGTTGTTAATTTTCTCGGTGTTTTGTATTTTTGGGCGACAAAGTGATATTCCCGTACTTTATCAAATCTTTTACAGTTTTTGTTCATTTCCTAAGTGTTTTCTATTTTTGGGCCACTTTGTTTCTGGTTGAGATTAAAAGTATATACTTGATGCGTAAGGCCTGGTACTGTCCTCTAGGTCGTGTAATAGATGGCCCATCGCTTTTTTTAGTATGGGGTTGGGGAGGCGCTGCGCGCCCCCAGCGCTTGAGCGAAGTGAGTGCGCGGCGCCGTCAGGCGCCAATACGGGGAATCTCAAAGTGCGTCAAGCACCAATACGGGGAGTTTAGTATCGTCTTTTACGTGTTTTGGAAGTAATCACACGGAAATTCCCTAAAATTTCTAAATTTTTAAAATTAGGTTGATTAATTAAATTATCATTTGCGGCCCGAAAAAAATAGTTACGTAATCTACGCGTCAAGTGCTACATTCTCCGCCACACAAAAAAATACAAAAACACGGTAATTCCCTAAAATTACTAAATTTTAAAAATTAAGTTAATTAAATTATCATTTGCGGCCCAAAAAAAAGTTTCGTAATCTACGCGTCAAGTGCTACATTCTCCGCCACAAAAAAATACAAAAACACGGTAATTCCCTAAAATTACTTAATTTTTAAAATTAAGTTAATTAATTTAATTATCATTTGCGGCCCAAAAAAATAGTTTCGTAATCTACGCGTCAAGTGCTACATTCTCCGCCACAAAAACACGGTAATTCCCTAACATTACAAAATTTTTGAAATTAAGTTAATTTAATTATCATTTGCGGCCCGAAAAAAAATAGTTTCGTAATCTACGCGTCAAGTGCTACATTCTCCGCCACAAAAAAAATACAAAAACACGGTAATTCCCTAAAATTACTAAATTTTTAAAATTAAGTTAATTAATTTAATTATCATTTGCGGCCCAAAAAAAATTGTTTCGTAATCTACGCGTCAAGTGCTACATTCTCCGCCACAAAAAAATACAAAAACACGGTAAATCCCTAAAATTACTAAATTTTTGAAATTAAGTTAATTAATTTAATTATCATTTGCGGCCCGAAAAAAAATAGTTTCGTAATCTACGCGTCAAGTGCTACATTCTCCGCCACAAAAAATACAAAAACTCGGTAATTCCCTAAAATTACTAAATTTTTAAAATTAAGTTAATTAATTTAATTATCATTTGCGGCCCAAAAAAATAGTTTCGTAATCTACGCGTCAAGTGCTACATTCTCCGCCACAAAAAATACGAAATTACATGAGGCCGCTGTAGTGCAATTTTGCCCCGTTCTCAAGTTCTTAGGAATATGACATACAAATAAATAAATAAATAAATAAATACAAATAAATAAATAAAAGGACAAACTTTAAGACTTATAGTTATAGATTTACCTTTCAGTGACACCCACATCACGGCACTCAGAAACTGCTAATTTATCACCATTATTACTAGAGGGTCCTGATGCAAGTCTTGTTCCTGAGACTACTTTGATATCAACAGACATCACATCTGAGAAGTAGCTACCATCAGTAGCTGACACATTAAGTGTCTTTTCTCGAAATGCTTGTTTTGAAAGGTCACAAATTAAACGCAACACACCTGTAGATCCATCCAGCCTAAGAGAAAAGCATTACTTTAAAAATCAAGCTATGAAAAAACTTGGATTTTAGTTTGTATACACATTTTAGTTGATATTAGCTTTGTTTTAAGTAGGTTCAAGTGGTCAGCATATTTCAATATGGTAATCATGTTATAAAGTTGACAGGAAAATTATTAAGTTTGGTCTTAATATTTAGTTGGTATTTGTCCCAAATACAAACTTAAAACAAAGTTTAAGTAGTTCCTAGACAACTTATTTTTTGATAAGGGCATGCTGTCAACCCTAAGAGAAAACTGAGTACTTTCAAAACTCAAACTATGAAAAAACTTAAAAATATTAGTTCATCATCAAGGTAGCATGTAATTCGTACTCTAGTGGTCCTAGTTCCAAGAGATTTTTTAATCAGTTTTTTTTTGGCCCAAACTGCACAAGGTATACCGAATTCTCAATTTTCTAACACTTTGGAGATCCTATACCTTCAATCATGAGAACTTGACAATATGTAGGAATCAGATGAACAGATTTACTTTGAGATAAAAAAAAAGCTTTTTAAATTGGGCAACACCACTGTACAAGGGGAATTACTTGATCGCGAATTCATGTTTCAATAAAAAATTAAATTAAAAGCTATTGACGCCAATTTAGCGGAGTCACTTACACACAATGCGCAAAAATGTTCCAAAATTTCAGATGTGGTCCAGTTAATGTTGAGCTAAATAACAGCTAATTAGTTTTAACTAATCAAGCTTAGTTTGGCAGGTAGAGGAAAGCCTTGTAAAAAATTCAGAAAAAGAATGTATTGATAGATGATACTGATCAAATATTAAAATATTAAATATTTAAAAAACAAAAATGGGCTGTAATATTCGATATAGATAAAAACACGCCTAAACGATTGCACCAACGGTGCACTTTTGTGCAACAGCAAAATATTTTATTTCATCCTCATAAAAAGGTGGGAAATTTAAAAAAAAACAAATTTTCCGTAATATTCAATATTGATGAAAACGTGCCTAATCGAACGCACCAACGATGCACTACCATCCACCCCAAATATTTCTCAATGCACCATACCCCTTTAGGAGATATAATTGAATTTTCTCTTTCAAAGCTTTTAAAAAAATTAAAATATTTTCCAGGGGGCTCAGTTAACGACAGCCACCCCCCCCCACTTTGGATTTCGATAATTAAAACGTAACTAAACGAATGCCCAAACGATGAACTACCATGCACCAAAGAGATATTTCTTCGCAACACACTCGTTATTGCACCCTCAATGCACTACTGTAACCGCCGTATTAGTCCTAAGCCTACATAACCACTGGTAGAAGGGCCTAGGCTCCCTTGCACCAGGTAACACTGACTTACCTAATGCGTTTGTTTTTTTTTCTCTTTCTTATTAAAAATACTAACGTCTAATTGAGCGTCCGCCAACAACGGAGAGAGCCTACTCCTGGCAGACCTGTTCTTAACTGTTCAAAGGGCTCGAAGCAGACAGCTTTTCGTTTTAGTTTTTTACAAGCCGGTATAAGAGAGTGCGCCGGGGTGGAAAGAGGAGAGAGGTGGAGGTTCTCGAAGAGAGGGGTTAGATTAGTTGAGCTACCCGATTAGAGAAGTTACGTTGTATTGGCCTCCAGGAATATGGCTCTGTCTGTACTGGTAAATATATGTGGTAATTGCGAAATGATCTCTGCCTTATAAGGGGTAAATGGATATTCTCTTGAAAACCAAATAAAATATTGTTGAGACTGAATTCCCTTACGGGCCTGTGTTTCTTTTCTATAATCTTACGTTCGTCTGGCCTAACGTTTCTCTTTAGGGAAAAAATCGGTTACACTACTATGCACCGCAGTTAGTTTTTATTGCACCGCCCTCCTTTTGGAGATATGACGTATTTCAATATCAAGCGTTCAGGGTGCTGAATATAAAAATATTAACGTTGGGGCTAGGTTATTGACAGCTCTGCGGGTTGGACGTTCGTTTTATTGCTCTGCTGTGTCGATTTTAGCTCTAGCTTAGGTTCTTATTTTATTTTACAATTTCTTAAATTTTATTTAAAGAATGATTATACATCATATTTTATACTGACAATTGGAAGTGTTACAAATATGACTGAAAATACTAGTATTGAAGATGTGGAATCTATTTGCACATTAGAATGCAAAAATGAAAATAATAACAAAAAGAATATGGTAACTTGGAATATTTGCTTGAATTGTTTAAATATAACATATATATTGTGAATATAACAACAAAGCAAGCAAGTCGTGTTTATTGTTGTGTTGCCTGCAGAAAACGTCTCTATTAATCCTTGCTCCTGCAAAGGCCCTGTATCCCATGAAAATACTTTCAAATTAGATTGGATTGAAATAAAAAGACAATTTGTCAACAGCAAAATCCGACTACAAGAAACAGGTAAAGCTACTTCACGAAGAACTTGATAAAGTGAAAAGTACGTGCCACCAAAATAAACCTTATAGAGAAACTTGATTTTATGCAACTAGCTTGCTCATGCCGGAAGTATCAAGTGTTCTGGAGTTAAAGATTGTAAGTATCGCAATTGGCTTTAATAAGCCTGTTACCAAGCCTAAAAATCCCTCAAGAGTATTAGGAAGCTATAGGAATACTAAAAGTGATATTCAAAGTATAAATAAACATATCCCCATTATAGAACTCTCGAGGCAGGATCTGTCTTCCGTACATAAAGTGATATCTCTTAAAACAAATATAAAAGATCGATCTGCTATTCAAAAACAATTTTAAAATATGGAAAAGAAAGAAAAACTAAAAAACCCAAAACCTAAAAATCCTGACAAGAATTATCACATCTTGTCTAGCTCCTCTCAACGAAGAAATCTGGGAAAGATGTCAGCTGACAGATTAGCATTCTGCAAATTAACTATTCCTCAAGATTCCCTTGATTATTTTATTCAAAACTGCTCCGCTACTTCCAATGAGGAATCTATGACAGAGTATATTCTAGCCAATGAAATATAAGTAAATGCAATCAGATCCAGCAGCTAGTAAAAGATGCTATATTCTAAACACTTCAACAGATCCCGATATTGTACTATCATGTGATACATGGCCGATAGGAATATCGTGCCATAGGCTTGTTTCTGGTCAAAAGGAAAACCAAAAGACTTGGGGTTCTAATCATGTGGAAGATGGACTAAAGTTATCGACCTCCCCAGCCTTCAAGTATCATCTTTTAAATTGCCCAAAAACTTTAACTTCCACAGAGGTTATCAATCATTTGATAGATATCGGAGTTGAGAAAAGATTTTATAACACTATCAAAACAAGAAAAAAATAACTGTAAGCAGTCCTTTATCATCGACTCTATAATAAATCAAAACAATGAAATATTGGATCATGAAAACTGGCCTCACCCTTAAAAAATACGTCGTTATCGGGAACTCAAGAAGCCACAATTGGAAATGGATGAAGTCTGACTGAATAGCCAGATACAACATTCTCATGCCCAATCTCTTTTTAAGAAAACCTATCTGTCCAAAGTAATTGTTCCAGCTAATAATTCGTATTGGGCATCTGAATGTTTGCTCTCTTATTCCCAATCTCACTGAAGTTGAATTACTGCTGAATAAATGTAAACTTGATATTCTATGTATCTCCGAAACTTGCTTGTGTAAATTTGAACCAGACTCCATCTTCAGCATTCCAGGATTCAGCTCCTTCCGAAAGGATAGAGACTCTGTTCATAGAGGTGGGGAATCCTTATTTACTTTAATCTTGATCTGCCTATATCAGTATATGAACAGGATATTGATGAAGACTATATAGGCAATGATAACATTTAAAGGCACTGCGAAATTCTATATTGGTTGTTTTTACCGGAGCCCGGACAGTGATTATAAGAAAATGGCTAACATAAAACAAATCACTTACCTAATACTTAAAACACGCTCTGAACTGATTCTTCTGAGAGGCTTTAATTGTAATCTCCTAGCTAAAAACATCTCTACAGCTACAAATTTTTTGAAAGATATTACCATTGATTTGAATCAGCTGATTTCAATTGTCACTAGACCTAAATCTGGAACAATTCTTGATCATATTTATACATCTCACCCGATGTATATTTTGGTCCCAAAAAATATTAATATTGGCTTTTCCGATCATAATTTGGTCCTCTGTGTGAGAAAACGCAAGTGCTCTAAACCAAAAACTCACTTTGTAACCACAAGAAATTACCAGAATTTCAGTTTAAAGGTATTTAAGTAAAATATCTCCGAGAATATCTCTCAAAGTAATCTTCTGGCCTATAAGTATGTCACTGGTTATTTCTGCTTAAAGCTTTGTCTAATCATTTTAAAAACCCTTGATACTATGGCTCCTTCCGTTAGAAGACGGGTACATATGAATCCCCCCCCCCTCTTGCCTTAATTCGGATATTTTAAATTTAATATCTATTCGTAACCTTCATGCAAGAAGGATCTCGGGTCCAAATATGAGTTATGAGGAAAATTAAGATTTACAAAAATTTAGTAGTTGAACAGATCAGGAGAGCCAAAGCTAACTATTTTGCAAATAAATTTGCATCAGCCAAAAATTCTTCCGATACTTGGAAACTGATAAACGAAAACACCAAGGGAAAAACAAATAAACAAAACCAACTGGTCTTAATTGGATCTTGATGGCATACATTATGAGGCGCCAGAATCGGTAAAAACTTGTTCAATAAGCATTTTACGAAAACTAGTGGTGCTGTAACATATATGCCATGGGTGGATATAAGATCAAAATATGAAGACACAGAAATACCTACTAGAAATAAGCTCAACTTAACGACAGGTGTAAATATTGACACAGTAAAGAAATATATTGTCAATTTACGTCCAAAAAAAGCCACAGGATTTGATGGAATTCCACCCTTTATTTTCAAATCCCTAAAAACTGAAATTGCTCAACCAGTATGCAATATTATAAACTACTCATTAAAAAATTCAGTATTTCCTGAGTCCCTAAAAGTAGCAAAATTCAGGCTGGTTTCTGGAAAGGTCATTCAACAACTTTACTCAAAACATATCTGGTGGAAAACATTATAGCAAATACCAGCTTAGGCCAAACAACAGGTGTATTATTAATTGATCTTTCAAAGGCTATTGATACCGTTAACCACGAAAAACTATTACTAAAGATTTTCAAGATTGGTTTCTCATGGAACACAGTGAAATGGTTTCTCCAGGAATTCATACCTCTAACTTGGAATGGTTATCTCGCCAGATTTCCGTCTCTATCTAGGGGACCGTTTTTTTCCCATCATTTTGACGTCAGAGCATACATGTTTTCTCATACGATTTTCAATGGTATTAAATCCTAGTTTCAGATAATTTCATCCCCCAGTGTTGAAAAAGGGTTCAAACAACTTTTTGCTTTTCCCTTCACTATCCGCGTATTGATAGCGACGGTCACCTCATAATTCGGACTTCGCGGTTCTCAAGGGCATTGTCACTGCTGACAATTTTGACAGCGATAACAATGCCGGACTTAATCCTTCCACATGGAGAGGTCGGAAGAGCAAGCGGACCCGTCGCTATCAATGGGGGGGTTTCAAACCCTAAATTTCGAAATTTTTACAGTTGTAAAAACGGGAGGTTGCGCGGGGTAAAAACTCCTAAAGAGGGGAGACGCGTGAGAGGGGGCGATTTTTTTTTTCATAGACGTCACTGAAAACGGTCCCCGAGATCTTACCATAGGGAATACGGCCGGATAACCATTCCAAGTTAGAGGTATGAATTCCTGGTTTCACTCATATTTGGCTGGCCAATCACAATTTGTCTCTGTAAGCGACAAAGTTTCCTCCCTCAATAATGTCCCACTTTATTTTCTATATATGTCAATAATTTTCCCGAAACATTGATACATACAAAACCATTTCAATTCGCGGATGATACGGCAATGCTAAATAACAATCAAGACCCAAAAGTTGTCATAAAAGAGCTAGATGCTGAATACTCAAACTGTAGGAAGTGGTTTCACGAGATTGATATGTCAATAAATGCATGCAAATCAGCGTTTATCCTCTTTGGCCCTTGTCCAAAAGCCGAAGTGAACAGGAAGTCAAATACCTTGGCTTCCTTTTGGACAAGAACCTATCTTGGAAGCCGCATATTGAGAATATAATCAATAAAATCAAATCAAAAATTTGCATCCTACGTATTGTCAGGCGATTCCTATCAACTAATATATTAACTTTATGGTAACTTTATGGTAACAAGGCTGCGGTGCTCGCCCTATTTGACTATGGTGACATTTTATACAATAGCTCATCGAAATGTAATCTTTTTGGACTCGAAGTCCTCCAAAATACGATGGGCGAACTTATTCTTGGGGTAAATAAACAAAATATGTTCACACTCAACTTCCCCTAACTCTTCTTGACACAAGAAGAAAAATCTAGATGGCTTCTCTTGTGTTTTAAGCGCAACATGGAATGCATCCGTCATATATAAATGAAATGTTCGTTAGTTTACACTCAATCCATTCACATAATACTAGAGCTTCCAATAAAAATTTATCTATCCATACCCAAGTATCAAAAAAGAGTCAATCTAGTGCCGCCTATCATTGCACACTTATCTGGAATGCTCTCCCACTGGACTTAAAAACATTTTCCCCTTCCAAATTTAAGCTTTTTAAACTAAATTGTCTTAAATCCAGGGAAGTTTTTGATTAGTCATAAATTGTCAATTTTTTATTTAATTTATTTTAATTTATGGAGAGGACTTTTATGTAAACTAGCCTTGGCTAATATCGTTATCCTCAATAAAGATGCTTTTATTACTATTATTATTATTATTTTTATTATTATTATAAACTAGCTTAAAGCTAATGTTGATATCCTCAATAAACATGCTTTTTATTATTATTATTATTATTATTATTATTATTATTATTATCTGATATTGATAAAAATAACTACCCCAATCGATTACTCTCACAAATTGGTCTGAAAAACATCGAAATAAACACAAATGTGAAATCTTTATCCTTCCTTGACCCCAATTTATTTTTTAATTTATCAGTTGTTTTTAGCGATAAAGTGATAAACAAATTGTCAAATATCAAAAGATCATTGAGAGATCATTCAGGAGTATGCACCGCCAGATTTTGAACTTACTAAATTAAAGCTGGAAACATTGACTAATTATTACATCCTTCAAATTAATGATAACAACAGCTAAGCCCTTGTAGTGAGTGATACACAAAAACCAAGGACACATAATGAAATTGTTATATTTAAAAAGAAATTACAACGACTGTTCTAAATGACCACCTTGGGCTCTAATACACAAACGACAACACCGTAAAAATGATTGACGAATGTTTGCAAAGATTTCCGGTGTGTTACGAATAGCCTCACATTCATAATATTATGTGAATCCATTCAACCAACACCTCTAGTGGTTAAATACCAGAGGTGCAGGAGAAATAGATATAGATGAAGACGAGACTAGAGAGGGGAAGGTATGAGACAAGCGGCGGAACAATTAAGCGTAAGAAAGGATCGTTGAGTAAACTAGTGAGTGCTAATAAAATATAATTTATGTTGTTTAACCAAACTCAGGCGTCTCTTATATTTAAAATCTAAGTAATTTATTGTAATACTCGCTACGTAGAAGAGAGTTCATTACATAATGGTGGCTCATGGGGGGATGCCTTTGTAAAAAAATTATCAGTATTATTTTGCGGAGTAGAAAACTCACCACGCAGAGTTTCGAAAAAAGAATTAAACAACGTAAAATACGGTCCGTATCTTTAAGCGCCATATTGTTTTTACGCTGCAGTGTTTCGCGCCGAAATACGAGCACGTGACTTTCCTGCACCAATCCAGTTGGGGAAGAAGCTCCTTTGTAAAAAACAACAGCCGCGTCGCCATTTTGGTAGAAGCATTCAGTCCCGTATATCACGCTACAACTTTCCCTCTCATTTTGAAGAACGGTTAACCAAATCGTAAGCTCGTCTTGCATTTATTTTAACTAATTAAATTAATCTTAATAACTTTAAATAATTTAACGATTGTTTATATTAATAATAATTCGGATATAAAATATATCTGTGGAGCAGTTGAATAATATAATATACATTGTGCTGGTTCAGCTAAAAAACTATGTTACTGATAGCTGGGAATTGATTTGCTGGCTGTACCGTAGTGTAGCATGGGGACTTTATTTGGCCCTTGGCCTTTACCTTTTGATTTGCTGGGGATTAATCTACGCATTCTTTTGGCTATGGCTATGGAAGTGGCCTAGTTCTTATATAATAAGAGGGGCAAAATCGCTGTGGATGTTAATACCTATTTTTATCTCCTGCGTGTTAATAGGAGTGTGGAGAATCTTAACCTTTTTAAGTAGAATAGGTCTAAAGTATGGCCAACAAGCAGAAGATTTTGGATATAAGTTGGGACGAAATCTCCTAGATTGGGGTAATACTATTGAGCCTGAGCAACCACAACCACCACCAATTCCGACCAGTAGCACACAGGACCAGAGCTCTGCAGAGACAACAACTACTACTGTGGACGATGCAAATAGATCGCCGGAAAGCAGAGAACTATCACAACTACGACAACAGATGGTTGCATTACAAACCAGTATGACTGAGTTACTGAACCATGTTTCTTCTGGAGTTGGACTCCCACCTAAAAATGGTACGAGACCAATGAATGGATTGAACTCAACCGAACTTCCAACGCCACGACGGACAGTACATTTTCCGGATATGGGTAATATTCACGATCCGCACCGTTTATCCTTTGGGTCGAGTATGGGACCTGACCTGAGTAACAACAATAGCGTGCATTTCCCTAATTTGGGTAAGGTAAAACTAAATATTCCTACATTTTCTGGTGGTAAGGAAAACCCACGTAGTTTCTTACGAGAATTAAAACTGTATGCTGAAGCTAACCAACTAAATATGCAAGGCATAGCTGCTATATCCCGCAGTGTTTTCAGAGGTGAAGCCCGTGTCTGGTATGAAGGTTATGAACTGGAGACAGAACCACTGGGTTGGAGCTGGTCAGGCTTTGTGCAGGCGTTCGAACGACACTATCTGACCGCAGAGCGAGAACATCGGATCAAGGCCGAGATTGAGTTGTCTAAACAAGGAGACCAGGAGTCTGTGGGAGCTTACATAACTCGGATACAACAACAGAACCTGTCGTTGCTACAGCCGTTGTCAAAAGAAAAACTGGTGAAGTATATGATTAAAAACGTTCTGCCGATTTACACTCCACACTTAAGTAGATACAACTGCCACGATCTTGAAAGTTTTCGAGTAAAGGTTTAATCAACCTCGATTAAATTATAGTCCAGTCCAGCAAACCAGTTCGAATTATGGAAGATCTCGAGGAGGACAGAATCGGGGCCAGCCTCGCTACAACACCAACCAAAACAACATAACCCACGAAGACACCTCGAAGAAGGAAAACGAAAGTCGAGACTGAACAAGGCAGGGACTCAGTCTCAGAATGTAAATAAACCTGCAGTTTTAAATATTAACTTACGCCAAGCCTACGGCATTTATTTTACTATGAATAACACTACCCAACTGGCATGTGTGGATACTGGTGCCGAAGCAAGCTTTTTAACTAAAACGTTTTTAACATCTTTAGGACTAATCTAATTATTAAAAAAGTCTAACCAGATATATTTTCAAGCAAGTGGAGAAACTATACCGATATAGACATCTATTAATGGTCACTCTACAGGTTGTCTGCACTTTAATGTTGTAGGGTCGTTGCCTTGTCCCATAGTCTTGGGAACAGAATATCTGACTCGTATAGGTGCCGTCATTAATTTCAATCAGTACAAGCTCACGTGGGGCAATTATTCAACGCAGTTACATCGCATGGACAGTGAACAAAGGGCGAAAGAAGAAGTTATTCCAGACCATGTTATGGCCGATGTGGATAAGGCCATATGTGGAGAAAACACCACTAAGAAACAGCAAGGTGAATTGGTTGAAGTACCATTTTAAGTATATGCCCTTTGGTTTAAAAACGAGCCCGTCAACCTTCCAGCGGTTGATGGACCGAGTACTTAAAGACGGCAAGCATCTGGGGTATTTAGATGACATCATAATCGCCAGCCGCACTTGGGCCGAACATATAAAAGCACTTCGATACGTACTATCACAGTGGCAGAAAGCCGGCTTAACTTTGAAAATATCAAAGTGCGCCTTTGCCTGTTCAGAAGTCAAGGTCTTGGGACATGTTGTCAACACCGAAGGACTAAGCATTGATTACGCTAAAGTTCAAGCCATTCGGGAGTACAAAATCCCTAAGACTCAAGTGGAATTAGCTACATTCCTGGGTATGGTAACTTATCATATACGTTTCGTACCAGATTTTGCAGAAGTTGTAGCACCACTGCAGCGACTGAAGAAGAAAGGGGCAAAGTGGAGGTGGACTGAGATAGAAAATACGGCATTCGAAAAGATCAAAGAGCTCATTGCAAAAGCGGTTATCTTACATATACCCAACCCAGAGTACCCGTTCATCGTCACTACAGATGCAAGCGACCACGCCATCGGTGCTATGCTCTCACAGATACAAGATGGGGTCGAGGTGCCACTAGCCTATACCAGACGAGCTTTTAGAGGAGCTGAGAGGAACTATGCAATCCCAGAGAAAGAATGCCTAGCAATCGTATATGCCATTGAAAAGTTCCGCCATCATCTGCATGGTCAACATTTCACTGTGGTCACAGACTACCAAGCCTTAACATGGCTGTTTAACCAGAAAAAGCCAAAAAGTAAGTTGGTCCGATGGGCTATTCAACTTCAAGAATATAGCTTTAATGTCATTTACAAACCGGGTAAAAGTAACCGAGTAGCGGACACGCTATCTCGCTCTGTTGAAGACCTAGGTGTAGACAAGGCCATTCCGTTGAAAAGTTTAATGACAATTTATTTAGCTGCTGGTGATCAGATGCTTGATCCTGTAACACTTCAAGATGTCAAACAGACAAGAAACTGACGAAGAGTGGACCGGAATTCTGGACCTTCTGTTGAAACGCACAGAACATGATCTATACGAGTTGCGAAATGGTATAATCTTCAGGAAAGCTACTACTTTTAGACCCGCTCGAGTTGTGGCACCGAAAACTATACATCAACGTCTCATAGATATGTACCATAATCATCCCACCTCTGGACATCGAGGAAGAAGGGTTACGGAGTTAAAAATCACTAAGAAATATTTCTACCCTGGCTTTCGGAAGATTATATATCAACACCTCAAGAATTGCGATATATGTCATCAATACAAGGCAAGTAATACTAAGCCTTTTGGTAAAATGATTACTAACACCTCTACAGATGGACCTGGACAATTGGTCAGTATAGACATGATGGGACCATTGTTACCAACTCAACGCCAGAATAGATACATAGTCGTAATTGTTGACTACTTCACCAAGTATGTAGAGCTTTTTGCTATTCGCAACATAACAGCCCATACAGTGGCCAATGCATTTTTAAAATATTTCTCGCGACATGGCTGTCCTGAGCGGGTACTTTCAGACAATGGCACGCAGTTCACCTCTGCAGTATGGAAAGAAATGTGCCGTAAGATGAAAATCAATCCCACCTTTACTACTCCGTACCATCCACAGACCAACCTCAGCGAAAGAGTAAACAGTGTTGGGAGAGCAACTAAGTATTTATGTTGGCAACGCTCACAATAAATGGGATCTTGGTTTAGAATTACATCAGCTAGCAATCAATTCAGTCCACCATGCAACCACTAATAATTCTCCGTTTTTCCTCACTTATGGTCAAGAAGTACGTCTACCTTGGGACGTAGAAAATATTCGAGAAGTAGCTGACGAAGTTGACCTTTCTGTGTTACAAGATTATGAGAAACGGCCACTCACAGAGCTACAGAACGCCCTAGAAGAAGCACACAGGTACTCTCGTATAGCACAGGAAAAACAGAAGTACTAATACGACCAACGGTACAGTGCAGCTGAGTTAGAAGAGGGACAGCTAGTATGGAAGAGAAACCATAAGTTGTCCAACGCAGCCAAAGGTATTATGGCCAAACTGATGCCAAAATGGGAAGGACCGTTACAGGTAGTACAAAAGATCAGTCCTTTAACTTATGAGCTCAAGGACCTCAAAACTGGTAAACTAACTGGGAAATGGCATATTAACCAATTAAAGTTTTACATGGAACAGGATGATGGGAGTCAGTTTGATGAAGTTCAAAATGCTGATATCAATGAAGTACCTGAAGTTGACACTCCGCCCACTGAAGCTGTGATATCAACGCCTAGTACGAGTAGTGAACAGGTAGCAGAACCCGAGGCTGAGACTAGCTTGATAGAGCCAGAGCCTGACGGAGAAGACAGTATTAGTCCTGGTAACATAATCATATGTAACGCAGTTGATCAACTCGGAAGAATCACTGGATAACATAGATGAACCTAACGAAACTGAGCCATTGATAGAAGAAATCGAGCAACCGTCACCATATTTAGAACCTCTAAACCAAGGCTGGATAAGAGAAATAGTGATTCGGAAGAAGCAGCCACAAGGCGGTAAGAAAGGCCGAATTGGGGACGTTTACTACTATTCACCTGTCCCGTTCAAAAAACAAATAAGATCCAGCAAAGAATTGGAGAGAATGTGGGACCCCCTAGTCGATTTAGGGTCCGTCCAAGGTTTGAATATAGGGATGTTTAACTTTAGTCCCGAACCAGTTCCTGGAGCAACACCTGATCAGGAATGGTTGAGAAGTGCCCGCTAATTATTAATAGTCAAAATATTTCAGATGGACTCCCCTACCTTCTTCATAGGAGAAGAGGAGTGTACTGTGGTCGGAGAATACTGAAAGGATCTGCCGTTTCCCATTTTTTCAAAAGAAACATACCATATGATGAAAAGAAGTCCTCAGGAAGAAGAAGTAGACGAGGAACGTTTCCAAAAGCAATATGGGGTAACCGGAGTAATTGCCACCACTAGAGTAGTGGTCCGGTATGGAGAACATAAATTAATTAAGAAGATGGGAATTTCAACAGTCCAAAGGGACAATGAGATATTAATCGACCCAGCAACCGAGTATGAACTAATGTTTTCGTTAGATTACCAGGTGGAGCCAGCAGAATATTCCTCTAATAATGAGTCTACGAGTCTGAAAACAGTTTGTACCGTGTCCAACGAACCAGTGGTACGTTTTAATGGGAATTTTGACATTAAGCCCGCAGGCTATAATCGTCATATCAGCTACGTAAAGAAGCCAGCTGCCCAACAGACGAAACGCTATTCTGTCAACCGACCAGCCCCACGACGTGAAGTCCCATTGCGAGCACCTAGCCAACCACCTACTAGAAGAAGACACCCAGTGGTCCAATGCTATAGGTGTGGTCACAACCATCTCGTAAAGGACTGTCGAGCTGAGAGGCGAGTAGCAAGATCACAACAACAACGCCACAGCCACCAGTTACCATACTTAACTGAAAGGGAGATGCCACGACCGTATCAAGATATAAGACATTTACAACGATAAAGTGAAAACCAAAGCCCAAATTAATTGAACTTTTTATTATTTTGTATAATTTCAAATACTAGAAATGTTTATATTTATCATTATCAATTTTGTAATCACAGACGATCCTTTCTTAAGTAAGCAGGGGGAGGTGTAAGGACCGCCATAGAGGGCGCCCCAGGAGGGGGCAAACTCCAACACCTCTAGTGGTTAAATACCAGAGGTGCAGGAGAAATTGATATAGATGAAGATGAGACTAGAGAGGGGAAGGTATGAGACAAGCGGCGGAACAATTAAGCGTAAGAAAGGATCGTTGAGTAAACTAGTGAGTGCTAATAAAATATAATTTATGTTGTTTAACCAAACTCAGGCGTCTCTTATATTTAAAATCTAAGTAATTTATTGTAATACTAGCTACGTAGAAGAGAGTTCATTACAACGTCATAGATAGTGAAGCAAACATGTTAGGGGAAATATATTCGGAGTATCCACGGACTTTAGACAAAAAAGACTACAGGTCTTGGACTAGTTTTTCCAACACATAAATTACGCGCTGCCGTAAGTCGTCGACATCTCAGACTTCAGTTTTGTAAAATAAGTCTGAGATGTCCCCCAAAGATAAAAATCACATTGGTTAAAATCAGGAGATCATGCTGGTCATGGAAAAGCTCCTCCTAGTCCTACCCACCTCAAAGCACGGCTGAAATGTGGTGGCGCTCCATCGTGCAAGAACCACATGATACAAAAATTTCAAAAACGTTACAGATTTATGCTACCATGACGAGGACACAAATGGAATACACGCTGGCATTTTTTTGCCACGTCCCACGGCAAAGGTCCCTGTGATGGTCTTGAAGGGCGTGTGAAAAGACTCGCAGCGATGGCAAGTTTAAACAACACCATAATTTCAAATAGGAGATGAAAGCAGACGACAGGATGTACCAAAGGAAGATTCAGAACTTTGCCTAGTACAAGGTTGTAAATACCAAAGAAGAGATAAGAAAATCAGTACAGCCACCATGGTGGCCGGTGATATTTGCCTCACATATTATCATTTACCATGCATTAATATCAAAATCTCAGAAGCAAAACATTTCTATTGCTGTAAAGGCTGTAGAGAGAGACTAAATAAGCCTTGTCAATGCAAAGAACAAGCAGCTCCACAAGTACACATGCAGATAGATAAGAATGAGCTGGTGGAGTTTAAGAAACTAACCTTAAACAAGCAAGTAAAAGAATTACAAGTAGAAGTGGATAAGGCAAAAAGTGAATTAAGAGAAGGTGTCAGTAGAAAATTAGAAATTATCCAAGCCACACACAGTGAAAGTATACAGACTATTGAAGCTAAACTATTGCAACACTCAAATATGAGTAGCAGTACTAACAATAAAAAAGAAAGTATTATTAAATTAACGAGTTAGGTCATTCACAAATTACCAAAAGCTTTAACCTTAAGATGGTACATGAGAATGATTTAATACTTAATCTAGTTTTGTAAATATGGATAAATGTTTTATTAATTTATTAAATATTCATGAGGATTAAGTTCTTGTCTTTAATTCAAATTAAGTTAGGCCTTTACAAAAACAAGGTCAATTGAAGATGCCGATAAATCCAGAATTCCTATAAGGACCAAAAATAAGGGCGAAATGCCCTGATAAAATCACGAACTGTAAGCTAAATCAAACCAGTGATGCAAACGACTACTTTATAGGCAACTATATGAACGCAACCACGGAAGATGATATACAAACGTATATACAAAACAAGGGCCTCACAATGTCAGACATCCGAATAACAGCCAAATCCCACAAACCAAATTCCAAGTATAAGTGCTTCGTGGCAAGATCACTAGCAAACAAGGAAGACTTCCTTAAACCAAATATTTGGCCGATGGGAACCTACTGTGTATGCCTATCTTCAAACGGGGAGGATAGAAATAAAATATGGGGAACAAATGAAGAGACTGTCCAAACGCTAGCATACACGCCAATGTACAAGTATCGCCTATCAAACTGTGTAATGACTAAAAAGCAGGAGGACATCATCGCACACCTGGAAGACCTTGGAATAGTAGGTGCCTCCATAACAGAACTCCATCAAGAGCACACATGGAAAAAAGCCTTTAGGATAGATTGTGCGAAAAAATATAATCGAGAATTAACGAAGCTAGAGAATTGGCCCAGCCCGTTGAGATTAAGTCGATACTGGGAACCCGATAATGTATCCATAGTTGCTGATAAACAAGAGCGCTTGACTGCCTCCAACAAGCTCTAAACATCACAAAGGTCTATTAATAGACGATTTAAGGTACGCGCTCGTTGACCATAAATTTGACATCTTAGGAGTAACAGAAACTTGGTTAACCAAGGATATTGCAGATGCAGTGTTAAACATAGATGGCTACAATCTCTTTCGGACCGAGTTAGCAGTTACGGAGGTAGCATCTGCATTTATTATCGTTCTATACTCACTATGACTCAAATTAAAACACCGGAGATCGATTCAGATTGTTTTATAGAGCATATCTGCTGCACACTACATTAAGTAAATACAAAGCCTTTGCATCTAGGTATCAGCTACTATCCACCAAGCGTTTCACAGAACTCTGAATCCTTGACTCAGTGTATTAAAAAGATACTTTCATGTTTTCACATCACCAACAACCCCGAAATTATCATAGCTGGTGATTTTAACTCCGATCTACTTAAGAAACCACTGGAACCAAAGACCAAGACTTTACAAAAATGCTTTTCATCATTTAAACAACTAATACAACACCCAACGAGAGTATCAGAATTAACAGCAACATTAATTGTCCATATCTATGCCATCAAGTGGTGTAGTATCTGTTAAGAATAAAACATAAGTTTGCTTAATATCTTTAAATATTGTTGTTAGTCACTAAAAAACGTTTTGGTCTAATAATGTTTGTACTAATCTTATCTTATCTTATCAGTTATCTAAAGAGTAGTGACCTTTAGCATGGTGGCTTTGTTATCACATGACCTTATCTTACTATATATATGAGTCAACTAATGTAAAAGCAGCAGTCTCTCTCATGCCTTGATGGAGTTAACTTGTATACTATTACTTGCAATTATGTAAATAATCATTAGTTTTAACCAGTTTTAATAAATAGATATTATCATAAGATGTGGTCTTCTTTGTCATGTGTCTACGCTAACAGTATCCTTCGGTGCCTCAGACCATGACATGATTTACGTCACCAGAAAAAAAAATGCCCTTGAATTGGAAAAATTATATCTAACGTGCAAGACTACCGAAGGATGAATATAGACAAGTTTATAGGATCTTTAACCCAAACACTAAGTAATTTCCAAATGGTCAACATTGACCATGGAGCAGGGCAATTAGAAACAATCATCCTTAAACACCTGGACACGTATGCACCCATTATCCACAAACGTAAGTCGATCACTATATCCCCTTGGATCACCAACGATATTAAACACCTGCTGCACACCCTTGACATGATTAAAAGGAAGTCGCATAAAAACCCCGTCCTGGCAAGGCTATACCGCAGCCTGCGAAATAGAGTTACTAGTTTAATCAAAGCTGAAAAACTAACTATTTTAAGAAACAACTAAATGGTCCAGGTAACACGAGAAATATGTGGAAAGTATTGAGAACGCTTATAAAACCAAAAACCAACCCACTAACTGCCCTAGAAGTCAATGGCGTCCTAATAAATAATCCCTCGGACATCCCATCCTGCCTAAATGAGTACTTCACTAATCGTCAAGCACCCAGTCTATTAGGGTGTCATCAAGATCCACTGGCATTAACTGAGACCAGGAACTCTAAATTCAACCATGTTCAATCACTTAAAATCACTCCCCAACAGATAGGCCATAGGCACTGACGGACTTCCAGTGTCAATAATTAAAGGACTAGCAATTATTATAGCTCCAGTCCTGACCCAAATCATAAATAAATCTTTCCAACTGGGGCAGTTTCCATCTAGGTGGAAGGAAACTAAAGTGATACCAATTCATAAAGCTGGCGATCACAAGGACCCGCGTAACTACATAGGAATATCAATCCTGCAAGCATTATCGAAGACATCAGAACGATGTGCGTACAGTCAGATTTTAAGAGTACTGTTTCAATAACGACATATTCTACCACATGCAATCCGGCTTTCTCCCAGGCCATTCTACAATGACATGTACCCTGAATTTACATGAGTGCATCATACAGCAACTCGAAGCTGACAAATATGTCGTAGTAGCATTCCTCAACATGTCCAAAGCATTTGATAGTGTCAAACACAACACTTTAATTGAAATATTAAAGAGGATTGGTCTAGAAAATGCATCACTGGATTGGTTTAACTCCTATCTTAGTGAATGAACGCAAGTAGTTTCAGTCAATGGGAACACCTCTAAACCACTATTTGTGAAAACCGGAGTTCGGCAGGGTAGTGTGCTTGGACCCCTACTCTTTAACCTATACACTAGTGATAACCTAAAAGCCTTAATTACATCAAAGCTAATTGAATACGCTGACGATGGCACTATGCTCAATTCAGATAAAAACGTAAATAATGCAATAGGTAATCTTGAGAATGATATCCTCCCTCATGTTGCGTAATGTATTACGTTCTAAAGGATTACACCTCAACATCAAAAAATCTGCTTTTATGATCTTTTCACCAAATAAGGCCAAAAAACAAATCGCATCAATTATAACGGAGCTGCCGAAAATGGAAATTCGAAGGGTTAATACATTTAAATACCTGGGTCTAATCTTTGACGATGAGCTTAAATGGTCTTGTCACATTGACTATACATTCACCAAAGTAAAACAAAAGTTCTGGCTATTTAAACCGTAAATATCAAGCCTCATTCAAGAAACCCTCTATCTTGTATAATGCCTTGGTGCAATCAGTGTTTGACTGTGGTGATATATTTTACAATACTGCACCCAACAAATCTGAAGAAACTACAAACCTTGCCAAATAATGGAGCCAGAGCTATACTACATATACCCCCAAGATCTTCTGCATCAGAAGCAAGAAAGGAGATAAGTTGGATGAGCTTACTTCCAGCAAAGAGCAAACTACCACACCTTACTACTAATGTACAAAATCCATAACAAAAAATGCCCCAGATATGCTTTAGAAATATTCGACTCGTCCGTCAATCAAAACCATAAGTACGTCACAAAAAACACTAAAATTAACTTTAATACTCAGAGTTACCTTAATTAATTTAGTAATAAAAGCATAAGAGTAAACGGTATAAGGTTATGGAACTCTCTAGAAGCAGTGCTAAAAAGTCAGAACTCTTTTAATATTTTTAAAAAAGACCTAAAAAATTATATAATTGAAAACTGGTGACGAAATTGTAGTATTTTATCCTTTCTTTGGTTTTGAATTTTAGATTTAATTTAAATTATTAACACGGACTCCTATGTAAACCGGTATCTAACGGATAGGAATATCCTGAAATAAAGCTTTTATTATTAGTATTATTATTATTATTATTATTATTATTATAATTTTGAATCCAAAGCAACTTTTCTTGTGGGCTAAAGCAAAGTGGGAATCAGTTGAAGATCTTCCAAAAACAACTTTTGAATTTGTAAGCCAAAAGGAAATAGACAAAATGGAAAGTAGTTTAAGAGCCCGCTATGAAAATGCTTTACGGGTTAAAGAAATTCGATCTATTCATTCAATTGTGCCTATGACGAAAACTGAAGTGCAAACCAAACTACTTCCATCCTCATCTAAATGTGTCACAGTCAGGTTGGGAAAGTATCTGAGGATCAGACGCTACCTTGGTCAGACATTCGGGGTTTCATTATCGTTAAACGAAATGGTGGTTGGCATGTGTACTAACGAAAATAGATGTTCACCAAGAGGTAGAATTATGTTTTCTTCACCCACACAGACCAGCTGCTTCTAACTGTTACCCAAACAAAGAAGACACAGGACGGATTTCCCGTAGAGATGTAATCTTAATTGCTAACCCTACTACAACCAAAGGCAGATTGTGGAAGCTACCAACTGAAGAAACAGAAAATGCTGAAAAAGCACTCTTCAAATAGTTTTTTTTACTTAATCTCAATAAATTCATTTATCGATTTGAATTAGTTTTATTTTCTTGAACAAATTGCTGTGGGGTACAATAACACTAATTCCAAAAATAATAAAATACTATCGTCTACATTTATATATCTCATGAAGAACACCTCTGGGTAGTTAATAAAAGTAAAACAATAACCTAGATCGTTCGGTTGTCCACAGGGAAAAATAAATTAAAGTACGAAAAATTTTAAAACCGAAAAGTGGGGGTGCTGTATTTTGGTTGTAACTTCGTTGAAAGTAAATCGCCCAAGAAAATATTTTAACAGAAAATGTATTATGACCAAATATGTCAATAGAGTTCAAAAAATAATTCCAGTTTCCAATTTCAAATTTTTGAAAAATTTAAAAAAAATTTAAAAGCGGTGTGTTCAGGGATTCAAAAAAATAAAAATAAGTAATTGGACACGTTTTTATTTCTTTTAGAACCGATGTTATAGCTATTTTATTGTTTGGGTGCAACGAATTTTCGGAAAATCTCAAAAAACTTTTGACCCTATAACTTCCATAAAAAACTTTTTTCGGCACTTTTTCTTTACAGGGGTTAGTTTTACCCATAAGTACACCTGCTCAGAAAATACCATAATTTAAAACAGGCACTGCACTATTATCACTATGATTTTCCATTACAAAGACCTAGAATATTTTCATAAAATAATTTTTACCCTTTAATAATTGTTTTTTATATTTAAAATATTATTAATGGATACATACTTCTAAATTTCAAAATATTCCAAACTTAGGTAATTTTTATTACTATTTAAATATAATAATGAGAACTGAAATTAGACAAAGGACGTATACCACAAAAAATGCATGCGAGCGCATCCAGTGCTGTTCCTGTTATTCGTAGTAGCGAAATGACGGTGTGCGATTCTCCGAAACTGAAGCCAACGCCCGCGCCTTCTATTTCTCGAGCTGACACGAAAAACGTTATGTAGTGAAATCAGTAGTAGGCGCCAACGTCAACTAGGAAAATATTTAAACCAGTGCGCGACGGCCTTTAGGGTAGCGCATAGTTGATGAATGTGAGTCAATTCGTTACACACCGGAAATCTTTGCAACCGTTCGTCAATCATTTTTAAGGCGTTGTCGTTTGTGTATTAGAGCCCAGGGTGGGCATTTAGCACAAGTGTTGTAAATATTTTATTTTTGTATTTATTAGGTGATGTTATCATTAACTTGAAAGATTTAATAATTAGTCAATCTTTCCAGCTTAAATTTAGTAAGTTCAAAATCTGGCGGTGCATACTCCTGAACAATCTCTTAATGATCTTTTGATATTAGACAATTTGATTATCACTTAATCGCTAAAAAACAACCGATAAATTTATGAAAACAATTAGGGTCAAGGAAGGATAAATGTTAGTAGTTCTTGTTTACTTTATCATAAATTAACTAGTTCTTTTTTATATTAACTGAACTGAATAGCTCTGAACTAAACCGCTAGGCAACACTGCCCAGTTTTTTTTCTCTCTCCTCACTCCGCTAATAGCTATGATGTGAATAAGATGTTTAGCATTTCTTGATGTTTTATTTAATCTTAATAAATAGTTTACAGTTTTATAATTGCCTTTGCGTTTTATTGCTGACTTCAATTAAATTAGCCAACAATAAAGATTTGACATTTGCGTTGATTTTGATGTTTTTCAGACTGATTTTTGAGGACCATGGTTCATTTGACATTTTAAACTCGTAGGGACCCATTCAATAAAATATAAAAGTTTCGGTACTCTTATCCGTAACACCCTGTAAATCTAGAATACACAACTTCATTTTTGGTGCTACACTTTACTTTGCCTTCAGATTAAGCCACTTGATGTCAGGCACGACCGCGAAGCTAAGCCTGACCTTTTTTCTAATACAGTTTCAGCAGCTAATAAGACAACCGCAATCCCCATCGTTTACGACTTTCCTGTTCCAACGTTAGGAAAAAGCGTAGACATTCGCATTTACGCCTGTTTTATAAGCTGCTAAAAATGTCAATTATCTTACGAGTTGAGAAGTCATTTTTCAAATTAGATTATTAGTTGGGGCAGTCGTTAACCTATCCCCAACGTTTATATTTTTATATTGAGCGCAACGAACGCTTGATGTGAAATACGTCATACCTTCAAAAAGAGTGTGGTGCAATGAAAATTAACGGTGGTGCATAATAGTACATTGAGGTCGTCTTTTAACTTTGCCCCCCTGGAAAATATTTTAATTTTTTTAAAAGCTTGGAAAGAGCAAATTCAATTTTATCTACCTCTAATATCTATTACTAGCTAGTCACTTCACAAAACATGGGGTATAAGCAAACACTAAATCTAATATCGACTACTAGCTAGTTAAGTCTTAAGTCCACCATCTGAAAATCCAGGTTTATCTATGTGTCGAACGATTTTTTGTAGCACCACCTTTAATACAAAAATGTTCTAACATTTCTTATACCCACGTTTCCTTAAAACTTAGTTTTTATTATACAATTAAGGGTTAGGACCGATAAGGCTCAACCCGAAGTTGACCTGACAACATATCAGGCTGAAAATCGTAACCCAAACCCGGCCCAATTTGAAACCAATGTTAAGCCTAATCAAATTTACTTCAATTATTCTGGGAACTATTTCCCAGGGTATTCAGTTTATTGAAGTCATTGCGATTTTAAATATGGTTAGTTTTTGGTAAGCCCATTTGAGACTTAAAATTTTAATGAACGCTAAGTAGTAACTAACCTGAAGCAAGTATCATCATTTGATGGAACAAGCCTGTAGGTAACCATAGCACCATGATCAAAATCAATGGCTGAGAGTGTCACCAATTCAGTATTAATAGGTGCTTTCTTCAAAACTCTAACAACACATCCAATCTTTTCAAATTGTGGCCGATTATCATTAAAGTCACGAATTTTCACCCTAAGAGTTAATTCTGATTGACGTCGATAAGGTGCACCCCAATCTGAGGCTCGTACTTTCAAAACATAGTCCCTTCTGAAAAAAAAAACACTTGTAAATAAAAGAATGAAACAAATAGAAAATTTATAAAATTACAATCTTGCATTAATAATAATAATAATTTTAATAAAAGCTTTTTATTCAGATATCCTTTTCAGTTACACTGCTTTAATATCACAATTAACATAATAGCATAAATAACATAATTAGGGCCGTTATCCGTTATATATGCGGTTATTTGTGGCTAACCGAAAAATATCTTAGTTTTAACCGCATTTTCACAGTTCTGCTTAGGGAAAGGTTAATTTTTTTTGCAAATAATATCATTGCAACAAAGCAATTGTTTTAATAAATAATTTCATAAAAATTTTATTAAAAAATAATCGTTCAAGATATTTGGCGGTTTTTTTACCCAAAATTTACCATAGTGTTTAGAGAACAGATAATAGTTTTTATAAATAATTTCATTATAATTCAGGTTCTTTGTTGTGAAGGTAACATCCTAATAGTAACATTTAAAGTCGATAGATGGCTGTGTGGTTATTGAAACTCACTTTTTATATTTCAATAACACCCCCAACAATATAACTTATTTTTTGACTCCATTGAGCAGTTCAAAAATTAACACGTTACGGGCAAACTAGTTTTTTCACTTAGACAACGCCGGCCATCATCTGCTACTAATGTTGCTCTAAACTTTATAAACAACAAATATCAACTGTCAGTGGGGGACAGAGGGAAATTACCACCGGTCGCCAGCCAACAAAGGGAAGATATAAGCCCCCCTCTCTAAATTGCTCCTATGCAATAGCGTACCGAGCGGGTGGCGGGGCTAATGTAGATATTGCCCATGGACGGACTTATAAATGCTTAATCTGGCCCATTAACGGTACAGAGTTAAAGGAAACCAAAGGGGGTTTCGGTGAACTTGTTTCCCACACTAGACTCAGAGAGGCTTTACTGTAAACATCAAAAATTACAAAAACATCATGATCTGTCAAAAATTACATTGTGTGTAACCACAATACACTCGAAGTTATGGCATATACAGTACACTCTATTCGCCTTCGTGATCATTGCTCCGCGAGCTGGTTTTTTCTGATAGTTAAACAGTAATAGTTTTCCAATATTTTACTTCTAGCGAGGTGAACCGTTACACTTCGTCCGAATGAATGGATAATTACGGTTAAAACGTGTTTCGTCTGTGTTTACTTTACAAGCTTGCCAACGGTTAATTATCTAATTTAAAAATATATAAAAGATAGCTAAGCCGATTATGTTTGATAAGATCTGTTTAAAAAATAATAATAATTGAAATTAATATTTTACATACCCTTACCAAAAAATAAGTTGGTTTTTAGTTGGTATTCACATTTAAGTTGATATTAAGTGGTTTTAAATGGTCAGCATATTTCAGTAAACTAGTTAAGTTGGTAATAAGTTGGTTTTAAGTTGGTGGGAAAATGCCTTTTTCTTTAAGTTGGTATTTAGTTGGTTTTTAGTGGTCAGAAAATTACATATTTTTTAAGTTGGCTTTAAGTGGTCTTTATTAAGTAACATTTTAAGTAAGTTTTAAGTTGGCTTTAAGTGGTCTTTATTAAGTAACATTTTAAGTAAGTTTTAAGTGGTCTTTACTAAGTAACATTTTAAGTAAGTTTTAAGTTGGCTTTAAGTGGTCTTTATTAAGTAACATTTTAAGTAAGTTTTAAGTGGTCTTTACTAAGTAACATTTTAAGTAAGTTTTAAGTTGGCTTTAAGTGGTCATTATTAAGTAACATTTTAAGTAAGTTTTTAGTTGGTGTTAAGTTGTTTTTAAGTAGGTTTTTAGTTAGTATTTAGTTGTTATTTGTCTCAAATACAAACTTAAAACCAACTTAAATAGTTCTTAGACCACTTATTTTTTGGTAAGGGTAAAAAATTAGATTAAAGACGATCGAATTATTTGACTGGTTTGTCAGGAAGGAGGTTCGTTTTCCCCGATAATTAAAGAGTAAAAGTTCTCCAATTTGTTTAATTCCAACAGAACGATAGTGACAAATTAAAAAGGAAATTTTCTTAACCGGTTAAACTTTCATGGATAAAATTGGTAAATATATCTAAACTAAAATGTGGCCACATTTTAGTTTAGTGTGGAGTGATTAATTATTTAATACCGGTATTAAATAATTAATAACTCCACAATGGATTGCATTTACTAATGCGTCAATACTTGTTATTATGTAACTTATGATAATAGTCATAGCTATGACATTGAACCATAGCCAGCAATGATAATGTATCACAGAGCGATTGCTTAACAGAAGTTTCAAATGGAAAACTAGTCATGCAATACTCATTGTTGGCCGAATTACAGCCTGGACAAAATGCATTTTAGTCACAAATTTGAAAATAACTAACTTCTGAAATGAAGCAAGTGTCTATAATTTTCAATTTTATATTTCACTCAGATAATTCATTATAATTTTACCAAAGAAAGTTTTGTTTCTTTTGAACTCATTAACTTATGATTAATGATTAATATTAAATTAAGAATTTGAGGTTACAACAAATGTTTTCTGATATGAACTGAATTGCTTTGCAGTGCTGGCTATTTTCACCAAACATTATCTCTCAGTCATTGGCATGAAAAGTTAACTGTTTAGTTAATATAATTTTTTAATTCTTAATTACATAAGCAATTAATCTTATGATCCCTTGCTGATCAAACAAATCAAAGACTTTTATGTTGCTTACGTATTAATTTAAAAATTCAATTTATTTTTAATAAAAAATTACTACAATAGCCAATTAAATTACTCAAATACATTCATAAATTCGAATTAAGGAAAAATTATGAAGGAAAATTTTTTTTATTAAATTTTGGGAAGTTTTTTTCTAAATCCTATACGAAAATTGAACAACTCAGTCCCTGTAGGAAACCTAGGCAAAGTATTGGAATTAGGTCAACTCACACTACAAGCTGGTTGACAATAAAGAGAATGAACACTTTTTACTCTAAAAATTGCACAGCAAGATAAGTTTTTATGGGATTAACAGTGCCGTAACTAGGCATTGGCTGGGTTGGCCCCCGCCAAGGGCACTCGAGGGTAAGGGACGCAGTTTGGCGTTCAAAAAGCTTAAACCTATTGCCAAGGACACAAACTTTAAGACAGAGATCTGTAGCAAAACTGTGGTGGGGTTTGCTCCCGCCAAGGGCGCCATTTAGTACTCTGTTGTAGAATCAACTATCTTAAGAAGGCAATAAAAACATCCAACATTAAAAAAATAAGTTTATTATAAATAGTAACAGCGTGTCAACTTCATGACTCTAGAGCAACTCAAAAATACGTTCAAAAACAAGAAAACAGTGTTGCCAATGAATAGTGACTAGTGACATTATACTAAATCAGTTCATATCTGTTAATTAGTTCATAGTACAAATTTCTAGCTTCTATGGCAAAACAATATAAATATATTTAATATATTCAAATTAATAGGCACACAAACGCTCTCTAAGTTCTCCATTAAATATAAATTTTTGCTTACAAATAGGAATAGGAATTTAAATTTCGAATTTCGCGCCAACCTGTACAGATTTCCGCCAAAAATGTTCTGTGGGCTTTGTACTTGTCTACAATTTTCGCGGTCCGTCTTTACTTCATTTTATGTTCGCCAGCGTTTTCATTAAATTGCTTTGTTCAAGCTTGATGAATTGGATTAGTTAGCAAAGCCGAACCACCTTTTTGACCCAACTAGATCAGTTAACTTGAGTTAGGTCAACTAGTAAATAACTACGTCAAACAGAAACCGTGCGTTCTTTACATGTTTCTATTTCTAACGGTAAGTGCAAATTATTTTATAACTATGTAGGCTTTTATTAGTGTAATATTCCAAAAGTGTTGACGCCTTTAATGGACAGGCCCGGACTTTGTACAAAAAGTCGAACCGGATGGGAAAATAAAGGGGCACTATCATGGGCGCACAGCCTTTTCCGCCCTTATGGGCACACCGGGCAGCTGCTGGTGAAGGTCGTTAGCTCCTGAAATTTCCAGAGGGGGCGCGCTGGTCAGGGCCCTCGGGGGTCGAAATCCCCCCTTTGCTACACCACTGAGAGGGCGCCAAATCATCAATTTGCCAAGGGCGCCAGAGCACCTAGTTACGGCTCTGGGTATTAACCAAGACTAGTTATTTTCAAGCATCACCAACATCAGTAAAAGATTGAATGGTATCAGTTCGGTTAAACATCAAGAAACAACAAGTTTCATACTTGGATATGTGGAAGCACTGCACCCCTCCTTACCTCCATGTAAATATTATAGGTAAAATTTTACTCAATGGATTATTAGCTTTTTACCTTGAAGTTTCATAGTCCAATTTTTCTATAGTTTTAACTTCCCCAGTAAAATGGTCCACACTAAATGGAACAACATTTAGATTGGCCAAGCTGTACGAAATGTAACCATTCTCTCCAGCATCTCTATCTTCAGCTCGTGCAGTGTATACCACTGTTCCAGCTTCTTGATTCTCGAAAAACTGAATAACAACAACATTGTACCCGACAACACCAACACCTACAAAAAAATTCTTTAATTAATTAACTAGGCAGTGGTATCTTAACAGAATTGTAAGGCTCTTAAAAAGCAATGCGCTGGGCCTATATCCCAAGAAGTTTTATAAACAATATGACAGCAACCCATTATGGGGCCCTAAGATAGGTTTTAAAAACCATATGACAGCACCCAAGCATGGGGCCCTAGAAATGTATGGTTTAGACCTCCCGAATTATACAGGAAAGACAAGAAAAAATAAGACTAGAATTTTTCAATCAGTTAAACTATTCATCAGGTGACCAGGATAAAAAATGTACACTCTGTTTGAAAAGTCTTCGACAGCTGAAATTTTTGCCCTCTTTTTAATTCTGCTAGAAAACTATAATAGATAGCTCGATGAAACCAATTGCAACTTTTATTTATTTTCCAATATCTTTCGTTATTTATCGGTTTCGTCCGCCAAAAATTAGTTTGGCGGGAGCCGTCAAAACTCATTTTTGACAACTTTTTAAATATTGGTTCTACGGCACTGACTCGCGCGTTTTTGAATTCACAATGGTCAGTTCATATTTAGAAAGTGGAAAAATTATCCCTCTACAACCAACGGTTGAGAAGTAAGCAGCCTACGCTATCAGTGTTCAGAAAATTTTTGGTATGACACCATAAATGAAAGAAAATACTAAATAACCAAGTGTAATTTGAATTTGATTAATTTTAAAAGCACTGCTACTTCATACATTTAAAAGAATGAAAAATAAATTGTATTTAACCATTGTAAAAAGAAAACATAACATTGTGTTAATTGAGTGCAGCTTTGATAAAAAATGAATTTTACCGAGGAATACATTTACACTACGATAAGTCCAGTGTTCCGAGTTGGAAAAATCCAGGTGACAAATGGTAGGGATCTTATGGAGTGAGATTTTAGTCACAATTAGGTTACATGGAACTTAACTATACAATAGAGGTGGTGGCAAGACTCATTTTAAATTTAGGGGTTATCCCTTAAGTTTAAAATTAGTTTTGCCAATATGCCGCCACCAATGGAGGAAACGCTGACGAAACTTAGGGCAGCAAAAGAAGCTTTTAAAATAAAACCTTTTCAGCGATTTGCCTAGAAGTAGTAATACAGAGAGCTCTTACATACTTCTAAAAAGAGTTATATTTTTAAAGCGCGTGCTGCTTAACATTTCAATATAGATGGGCTTGTTCAATTTTGCACGTGCCTCCTGAAAGAAAAATGCATGCGCTACCAACTTCATCCTTACAAATAAAACTAATATAAACACATGACTATTTTTTTCAGGCCCGTGTTGGAGGAAAGAAAACGAGAGAGTGACATTTATTGAAGCGCCTAAGCTGAATGCGACGACTTTTTAGGTGTTCTATTTATTACAGTTTTTGAAAGAATATGAACTGATAGGAAACCTGACTCAAAAATTTAACACCCCGACCATGGGGTAGATTGGTTTTTTTTATAATTCTACAGCAAAGCAGTTATTATGATCCCAAAATTATCATTCAAGGTAATAATTTCAAATTGAAAATGATAATTCCATAATTAAGCTTCATAATTTTTGGGGTATATTCTCGGCATAAAACATATTAAATTTTTACTATTAGCACATTTTCTTAGGCTAAATTAAACAATTTAACAAAATATGGCATGCATATTAAAATTATTGGATCCAAACATATTTAATTTAAAAACAAAGGTGAAAACAAGAAAAGATTCCGTGTCCTAACCCTTGCACCCACTTCGTGTATAGCATTGACCATATAAAATTACCAACTTTCTTAAAACTACCAAACTTTTGGCTACACTACTGTTTTACAAAATTTATCTTCGGGGGGCTAAATAGATAAAATAAACTTATAAACAAGATTTTTGAATAAATATACTACAAGCTTACCAACTCCAGATGAATGACTTAAGTTGAAAACAGGATCATTGTCATTTGCATCCAAAACAGTTATATCAATTTTTACAGACTTCTTTTTGCGATATCCACGAATACCACGATGAGCTGCGCTAACAGTTAAAGTATAATGTGGTCGTGTTTCATGGTCTAATGGTTTGGCTGTTGAGAGCTGCCCAGTTTTAGGATTGAGGTGAAAACTTCCACCCGCATTACCATCTTCTAAATGATAAAGTATATCATCATACGAATTCTCAATTTCTTGATGGTTTTGAACCACAGCCAAACATATTATGGGTGTGTTGATAGGAACAACTTCAGAAACTTCAGCTTGATAAGAATCTTTTTCAAAAACTGGAGCTTTCTCAAATGCATCTGAAATTTTAATCCTCACAACCTGAGTACTTTCCTTTTGGGGAATTCCATCATCTACAGCACGGAGAGTTAGACTATACTCCTGGTTCATTGAGGTTCCATCTTCTGGTTTTCTGTCTAACTCTATATTGTACTCATTGAGAGATTGGCCATCAGTGATTTTAAAAAGACCATCACCTTCTCCAGAAATAATAGCCAGACCTGCTATTGTGCCATGATGACCTCTATCTTTATCTGTTACCCTAACAATGGCACAAATATTTCCCCCTCCAGATGGTGAGAATGCGGTTTGATAGCTACGAACCGATATTTCTGGGGCATGTCTGTTAGACTCTACAACATGAACTGTGACTGTAGTTGAACTGCCTTTTAAAACTCCATATGAAGCCTTAGGTCCTCTATCTTCTGCAACAACTGTGAGCAAGTGTAAACTTTGGTCCCTAAAATTTAGAGGTCTTGTAAGGGTAATAGATCCTCTGGTAGGATGAACTGCAAAATGCAAAGTTGGCTGTAGGAAACTGTAGTAAATCTCTCCATTAACACCTAAATCAGCATCAGATGCAGAGACAATTAAAAAAGGTTGGTTTAGAGCAGTATCTTCGGGCAATGAAGTGTTATAGCCAACAGGTGGAAATAATGGGTTGAGATCGTTGGTGTCAGTAACACGCACGAACACTTCAGTTCTAGCTTTAGCTTTAAAGGAACGGTTACCACTACGTAATGAAACAAGTCCCATATTTGAATCGGCGGCTGTCAAGGTAGCTTTAATTCTAAGCAAGTACCAATCTCGAAATTCTCGATTTAAAACGCCTTGTTGCCCAGTTCGAGTTCTTATTAACAAAAAACAAAAGTCTCCAACTTGTCTGGAATCTGCCTTGAATAATGAGTCACGGTCTCCAGCCACAATTTTAAAACGAACATTGAGTTCACCATAGCTAGGTGCTATGTAAATACCCATTCTTTGAGAAGAAACCACAAAAGTTTTACCAACTGAATTTTCTGGAATTGTAGCATTATAGAACGGACGGGTAAATATTAGTTCTTCATCATCTTCACCACTGCTATATGGGTGACCTGTGCGTGAAGATTCTTCAGAAGAAGAACCCCACGAGCTGATTGAAGCTGAAGATGGCGTAGCTGCCAAATGTCGTAAGAATAAGAAAAAAATTATTGGGGAAAATGTGGTCAAACCAAATGACATTGGACGTTGCCGTTTGCCATACGGACGCAACAAGCTAGGTGCCATTGTGCCAATAAATTTAGAAGTTTCAGAGTTTCGTTAGAGAGTCAAACCATTCTCCCAGCATCCAACAATTAGCTCTACTTTTGCAGAGCCAAAGGTCTGACACTAAATTCACAGTCATTACAAAGTGAAAGACACTTTAATCTGTATTTGATTCTCTGAAACGAAAAATTAGAAAACATATTAAAAAAATGTGTTAAAAACCGAAAACTTTACTATACTAATGACAAGTTCAGATAGTGGAAGTATAATAACCTATAGATTGATTTTTTTTTTAATTTTCCACGTACCACAATTAGAGCCATAAAAGTTTTACCTATATGTATACTATTACCAACCAGCAGATTTTTCACGGATACAGAAATCAATAGGACAATTGGAAACTATATCTACCCTAAAATTACTCTAGCAGGTAAAAAAGATAACTATATTCCAAACATTGCTACTATGACTAAACCTGAGTGCAATTCAAATCAACTGGTATGAAATTCTTCTACAATGTTTGAGATAACAGAGGTTGGCTGGCCACATTGGCAAGATCCTGAATTTTAAAGCACTCTATCCCCTTTGGCTCGAGATAGTTAAATGTGGGGCTGTGAGGGTATTATACCCACATGACTAAAACAAGGGCAGTCTGCCTCTGGTCATGCATGACAGAATTAGATTCATCTTATACTTATCATTATACGTAAAAAAAGACACCGTTATGTGGTGTCTTTATGGCATCACTTACACATAGTGCATTAAAGATCACCAAAATTAAAGGTTAAGTTTTAGTAAAAACTAAAAAGTTCTACTTTTTCTGGCAGGTGGAAGGTAGAGCATTTTAGAAATGGACAAACATTGTTGGGTGGTTCAAATTGCTAGCTACTAATTAATTGAAAATTATTATATTATAGATAATTATTAGTAATGTTGGCGGCAACAACACCACTTAACAAAAATGTCAGTTATAGTGGTAGTTCGAACTATATTTTGATGTGAGCAAATGCATAGATAAGGCTAAGCATGTCATAAGTTTATTATGTTACTTATGTCACTGAATATATAGCTAGGCTATAGATGTAGATCAGGCGAGCCGTAATTAAGGAGGGGCGAGTAGTATTCAGTGCCGTCTTTATAGATTTAGTTCGAGGAATGCCAGGTTGGGCGAAAAAAATCCCAGCACGGGCAACGCCCATACTACCTCCCCCCAATAGCATCTAATTTATCTGTAAAGCGAAAGAATGTTTTACAAGTTCATCCAGGCCTTATCTCATTTAAGACGAAAAACTATTATTCAATAATAAGTCCAATTATAGGATTAATTATAGTGGATGGTTTCTCTGATAATTAAATAAAGACAATGACCCGATAATTTACGCAACTGAAGTATGTTAAATGATGTCATTTAACTAATATAATATTCACTAAAGTTTGACACACATAGACACATTAACTTGAGCATCAAATTATTTTATATGCTATAAAAGCGACAGATTAGGATATCAGTAATAATAATACAAAAGTATATTAAAAGTTAATTAAATAAAACAGTGCCATAAAATACAGGTCAAATGTAAAACTTTTTTCTATGTCACTAGCTATTATTATTGAAGATAGAGAGCATGCTCTAGAGTCGATAAAGATTTTGGATCATGCAAAACGGGCATTGAAATAAAGTACTAAAGAGCTTAAGCTAGTTACGTAGAGAAAACCATTAAATTTTTTTGCTTTATTTAATGGAAAAACCTATTGTGAATAAATAAAATAAACTTTATGGAAACTAAAAATTATTTCCTCTATTTAATAATGGAATAGAACAATAAGTTAACTATGCCTTGAGCCTTAATTTCCCAAAGGAAATTTACTTTCAATAGAAAATGTAATGTAGTTAAGGCTCAATTAAAGCAGTGTAGCAGTACTGGGCTATAATGACTTCGCCCCAGACTTGGCAGAACAACAACTTAATTTTTATTTAAATCATTTTTATTTTATTTTTAAACGTGTACTACTAGGCACTCCCTTTTTTGTTTTCTACCTATTTTTCCTACTTGGACCTATCAGCAAACAATATAAGTTAAGAGTAAAAAGGCAATACAAAGTGATAGCAGTATGTTAAAAAAAACATTGATACAAGAGCTTATCAAGGTAAGAGTATGTGGCTGCTGCTTCAATATATACAAACTCATGTAAATTGTAGTTTCAAAAACATGTGTGAAAATTTCTGTCAAACTAAAACTTATCTACCTTATTCCATGATGCTATTTTTTTTTTTTTTCAATGGTGAAAAAAAATGGGCATTGGGCCAATGAAAATGAAGATAAATAAAACAAATAAACATGACACAGAAGCGCGGCTTGAAACGTTAAATCACTGGCCTTTCAATTTTACCTATAAACCAACAGCATAGAAATGACCCAAGTCAGTCCCAATCACAAATCGCTACTGAAGAGCAAAACTCATGCATTTAAAAACCCCATTTTGATCATTCATAGGGTAATAATAATCTAATAATTAAAATATATTAAAAGAAGGATAGCAAGAGTAGCATTCTTGTTTTGAAAGTCATGTATCTCGACTTACTTGACTCCTGCTCTCAGGTAGCGAAATGTGGAATTTCCATCCCCTATTTACATATTTTTTAAATTTTATCAATGATATCTCACACTGGCACAGGAGTATTTAATACAAGTCTTTCAAAGTTGACTACACCTAGATTGATGAACAAATGCAATCTTGGGTAATATAACTTTAATTTACATAGAATTTATAAAACATTTGATATATTGATATCAATGCATCTTCCATCCATCAGATTTAAAAATCAAATATTATTTACATTACAAAATTAATCACGGAGAGAGATTTGCTCGTGCAATTGATTTCTTCTTATTAAAGAGAGATTTTCTCATGCAATTGGTTTTTAATAAAGATAAACAGCACATTAACATTGCCGCAAGTAAAGAAAAAGGCTGACACCTCTAATGCTGCTGTAAGGCACTATCGTTCGTCAAGATAGGATTAACAAAAATCCTATTTGTAACTAAAACTTACTATTTATTTTCCTTTATTCCAATGAATTAAATTTAGTCTATCATAATTTCATATATGGATGACGATTTGCTTGATATTATAGTCCTTTAGTGTCAAATATACACTCAATTCCATCCTTAAAAACTCCACTAACAAATAATTGGAAAAAAGTTAAATATAATTATCTCAAGGTATCAATCAAAGAAGTGCTAACTTTAAGCCGATTAATTGCAACCTTTCAAACAATAGGCCTAAGTTCGAAAACATCTACAATAGTCCTCCTAGGCTATTCCGTTGAAGTATGCAGTAATTTGATAAACACGACTCACACATCCTGTGTAAAGATTCCTCCTCAGCTTCGGGGGCCTCTCAAACTGCAACGGTGTGTGAAACAAAACTATGCCGACGAATAGAATCGAAATAAGCCTTGTCTTTTCAAATACTACTATATTCTTCTTGAGTTTTACACCCTTACCCTCTTGAAAACTCTGAAAACCCTCGTCCTGAACACTTCTGCAAGAATTTTAGATAGGAGGCTAATGACTTCTTGAAACAGCGAAACAAGAGCTTTGTTATATACAGGGCAAGATAGCTACTGTAGTACTGCTTTTCACTGTGCTGCACTTCGAGTGGGATGTTGCACGGATGCCAGGCAAAAAAATTTAAATTTCCAAATATTTTGTTTTAATAATTTCTGCGTAAATGTTCCGTTTAAAAATTGAAATAGTGATACCTTTCCTTAAGTTTTTAAATGTTACTCTGAGCAAAGATAATTTAAACTCGTACCCTAGATTCGAAATCACTCTCTCTTGCGTTGCCGATAGCGTTTACCCACTTCCCGCTAGAACTCAGAAAAAATTGGCTCCATGGTTTGCGCCTTACCGCAACCACGGCCAACTTTGATTTCTCGCGCATCTCTCGCGGTACAGCGGCCATCTCATTCGTTGACGTTTCTGTGTTAACCTATGAGCCACAGCCAACTTTGATTTCTCGCGCATCTCTCGCGCTACAGCGGCCATCTCATTCGTTGACGTTTCTGTGTTAACCTATGAGCAAAAGATGTGTATGACGTCAGCGCCTCTAGCGGATTATTATTTTTAGTATAGTTTTTACATTGGGGACAATATAACCACCGAGCGTGGCGCTGAACTCCTACACATTATAGTACAGTTTATAGGGGGAAAATCCTTGCTCGCGGAATTTCGACGAATGTGTTGGCCGTAGTAGCGCGAACAGCGCGTGATCAAAGTTGGCCGTGTATGAGCAAAAGATGTGTATGACGTCAGCGCCCCTAGCGGATTATTATTTTTAGTATAATTTTACATTGGGGACAATATAACCACCGAGCGTGGCGCTGAACTCCTACACATTATAGTACAGTTTATAGGGGGGAAATCCTTGCTCGCGGAATTTCGACGAATGTGTTGGCCGTAGTAGCGCGAACAGCGCGTGATCAAAGTTGGCCGTGCCGCAACCGATGGAGCCCGATTTTTCTGAGGTCACGTGTCGGAAAAGGGTAAACGCTTCGTAACAAAACCGTCAATGGGAAAGCCCTCAGTATTCGTATCTAGGGTATGAGTTTAAATTATCTTTGCTCTGAGTAAACTTTATTTAATTGAAATTTACAAAAAAAGGAAAGAAATCGGATAACAAACTAGAACGATTTTTGAAATTTTGTCGTGGGTTCCAATTAGAACTTTTAAAAAACCCTGCCTTTGGCCCATGCTTTTCGTTTGGCTGGCAACGAAAGTTACGCCATCGGTGCCAAACTGGTGAACTAACACTCTATTTCACCTAAAATTAAATGGCCGACTTTAGCTCGACGTTAACGCGGTTTTTTTTTAAACCTTTAAAGTAACAGTACATACTCAAAAGAAAACATATCTTTTCACAGGTTAGTGTTAGAAATAGTTTTCTTTTTATCATAATTTCCAATCGCTAAGAACGCACTAGAAAACGCGTTTTTTTCAAATCATAGAAAGCTAGTTTTTTTAAATAAAAAATGAAGAATGGTTAAAAATTCCGTAATTAAATATTTTAGGAATAATTACTCAAACAAAAACATATCTTTTCACAGGTTACTGTTAGAAATAGTTGTTTTACGAGCAATGGTTATGGGGGAAGCCGGTGCACAGTAATGGTTTATCGCGAATATCTACGTTAGCATTGTATGTACGGCTATAAACCCAATTATGAACATTAGGGTCCGGCTATTTCCCACAAAATATGTTCTATGAACATTTTACATACGAGCAATCGTTGTGTCGTATTCGCGGTTTTATCTTTGTACCCGAAACGCGTCTTACAATTTTGCGCCTTCGTTGACTTAAAACGCATCCGCCGCTCTTCATGTAACCGCGTTTAAAATTTACCACCCAGATAACTCTTGTTATTTCTGCAATAAATCTCTTGAAAATGAAGCTATTGTGAAGGTTGTGAGAGACAAAATCATGGGAAAGTCGAAATAATGGGTCACTTCAATTTAAGTTCATATTGACTGCCGTAAGGAATAAATCCAAAAGACCAGTATCAATGCTTTGAAAAGAAAACACGACACCGATGAGACTGTTCGACATGTAGAACGCGAGCGAATCAACCTACCAAATGATATAAGAAATATTCCACTGACAAATTTTTCCGTTTATATGAACTTAAATGTAATATAAAATCCTCTTGAAAAATCGTTTATCGCTTTATAACATTCAAAAATAATATTTTTAATGCGCCATGTCAGTAGCGGCGCTAAGGTTTTTTCACAGGTGGGCTAATTATTTTGTGGCCCCTAAGAATTTTGTGGCCCCGCCGCCCCTAAGAATTTTGTGGCCCTTAGTGGGAACCTTGGATTGACCATATTTCGCAAAAGTGGTGAAATCGAAAAAACCCAAAATTTTCTAGGAAGCGAGAAGAGCAAGGTCGTTTTATTGAGGGGGTTTACATGATCGCGTCGAACTATTCGAAGTCGCCCAGCTCCTAATCCTTTTACTCGACGCGATAGATTGAAGGGTTTACAAGGTCGAACGTTGCGCGACGGGAAAACCGAGCGATACATTCTTTGGGGGTTTTTTGGATAATTTTCTGGGATTTTTTCTGCTAAAGTGTACGGACCTTTATTTGGAAAATTTAAAAGAGCGGAGATGGACGATATTCACAACGGCGTAAGTTTAGTTCAATTGATAAATATTTTTTGGTTTTTAATCCAAATTCAACGAAGAAATTTGAGACAAATTATTTTAAACTCGAATCGGGTCTTTATGAATAAGCTTCAAAATGAATTACGGGCTAGACGTCGTATCTTTTATAATGAATTAGTCGTTAGAAATAGTACCATCTCTGGGCAACATTTTATTGACAATGCCTATGAACGCAACAAAAGAAGGATATGGACTAAAACAAGGAGTACTGATTGGTGGGATCGAGTAGTCACTAATCATTTTGACGATGATGATTGGCTCGAAAATTTCAGAATTCGACCACCGACGTTCAAGTATATCGTAGATCTTGTAAGAAGCGATTTAGAGCCAAAAGAAATGTGTGTCAGAAAACCCCTTTCGGTAGACATTCAAGTAGCCATCGCTCTGTACAAATTAGCGTCATGTTCAGAATACAGAGTAGTGGCCAATCAATTTGGAGTGCATAAGAGTACCGTTTACAAATGCCTAAAACGTTTTTGCGACTCTCTTTGTCGCCAGAAAGAAACTTTTATAATACTTCCTGAAATCGAAGAAGCTGAAGACATTTCTTCGCAAATCGAGAGAACGGGAAAAATCCCTCAAGTAATAGGATCAATAGATGGATCTCATATCCCAATAACACCACCCACAGAAGGTTACAGGGATTTCATAAATAGAAAATGTTATCCATCTATTGTTTTGCAAGCCGTCGTCGATAACAACATCATGTAAATATGGATTGGGTTTTGTTATATTATTAATAAATACCAATTGGCTAACCCCTTTTAATTCGTTATTGGTGTTAGCACAAGGGTCATTCCGAGGGGCAGTTCACTCCCATGATTAAATCTGCACTCTTGGTTGACTTAATCCGATTTAATTTGATGTCTGTAGCTTTGGCTGTATTAAATTTAATCCAATTAAATCTGCACCCTGCGAAGGAGTGAACTGCCCCTCGGGTAATTCCACGCAGAATCGAACACTCACAGGGCCGTATTTCCGCCTAGACACACCTAGGCCGGGGCCTAGGGGCCCATCCTTGGAAGGGGCCCTCCAATGACGGCAATTACCGTAACCGAATCTATAAATCTATCGAAATTTAAATTGGAGAAATTGATAGGTTTTAAAATTACCAAACTTTATAGGGGGCCCAGACTCCTTATCTGCCTAGGGGCCCACAGTCTCTAAGTCCAGCCCTGAACACTCATGTTACCATGGGTCAACCGCTTTCAATGAAATTTTACACATAATAAATAGTGTTCATTAGAAAGCCAAATATTAGCCAAAAACATTAAGGGGTGTTCAAACTAGAACCCTTTAACCACAACCCCACCTTTTAAAGTTGTCATTTTTTTGGCTAATATTTGTTAGAAAAACACCACTAAGCAACAGTGGAATGAAAGAACCAGAGCATAGTTTAACGAAACATGTTTATTAATGATTAGGCGAGGAATGACAAATTATATGTAGAATATTGACATATATATACATAGTATAAAAAACATTAATCCCGATAAGGTTAAGAAGGTTATTGCGTAGAGGCGGCGTCGCTTATCTCTAACAATATTCGCTATTTGGCCTTCTAATAGACCATATTTATAATGTGTAAAATTATGATCGGTTGACCCGTGGTAACGTGAGTTTTCGATTATGCGTGAAATGGTCCACAAGTAACATAATAAACTTCCATGCTAATTTTTAATCATAGTCGATTCAGCAGTTACTTATTTTGGAATAAGAAACGTGCAAGTGTGTTCGCTCGTATTGATAACTATCTGTAACTCATGGCTATTTCGAAAACGCAATCGCTCTACGACAGACTATAATTAACCGAAATTGTAAAGTGTCAAACTTATATTATGTTACTTATGGTGTTACTTGAGTGGTTAGTCTTTGAGGTAAACGATAATTGTTGATCGTTTTTTTTTTAAGATTTCGGAACATCAGTGTTAAAATGCCTGGAAGCGCCCACGACGCAACTGTTTTAAAAGAGTCTTCTTTATATAAGAGTGCCGATTATCTTCCAAAAGTAAATACTTACTATGCCCAGGGATAGCTGTGTTCATTAATTTATTTTACAAAATTTTTGTAGGGTTCTAAGACTATTGAAGGTATCAAAATCCCTTACATGATACTTGGAGATCCGGCTTACCCCCTCCTACCTTGGCTTCTTAAACCATACCCGACACCCAACATTTCGCCGGAAGAGGAGTCATTTAACGTGTACCATAGTGCTATAAGAATGGCGGTAGAGATCGCGTTTGGAAGGTTAAAGGGCAGATGGCGAATGCTATCGAAAAAAATGGACGTGCACTATTCATTTGCCCCGAAAGTAATATTAACATGTTGCATTCTACATAATATTTGCGAAATTGGCAAGGAAAGTTACCAAAGTAATTGGGAAAAAGAACGTTTAGAGAAAGAAGCGCTATACCCACAGCCCGTCAATCGACGAGTCGACGCTTTTTCCACTGAAGGCAAACTGATAAGGGATGCCTTGAGATTGCATCTATCGAAAAATTTCCCCTTACGAAAGAGTTCTTTCCAGAAATAAATGCAAAAAGTTTGAAAATGTGTCTTTTATTTTTTTCATGATAAAATTACATCGAGTTCTTAATTATACCCAGGGTAATTGAAGTTACTAGGAGTGTTTCCTTGTAAATAAGGATTGGGTCCTATACTGCTAGGAGCCCTTCCTTGCAAATAAGGACTGGCTCCTGCATTTCCTAGTAAAAAAGAACTGGGCCCTGTGTTACTAGGAATGCTGCCTTGCATATAAGGATTGTTTCTAAAAGCTGCCATCAGGTCTTTGAACATTATCTGGGTTTGTTCATTTTGTTTCTTAAATAAATTTTCTTCCCATTCTCTTTGCGCCTTCATTTGGTCATCGAAAAATTTCTGATTGTCTGCGTCAAATGTTTTCATCATATTTTCCAAGCGTTCGGAATTTTGTTGAAGAACACTTGACAGTTCTTCTTTTCTTGACCTATTCGCAGAGGCTATAAATATAATCATTATTATTAATTATATTGCATTATTTATATTATTTTCATAATGATTATTTATTTATAAAGTTAAAAAATAATTTGTAAGTAGTACTTTATGTGCGGTTAGATTATGAGTAAATACAGGCCCGTAGCCAGACACATTTTGTTAAAGGGGAAAAGTAAAATTTATTAAGTATTTTTTCAGCCTCTCCTCCCCCATTGTTTTTGGTGTTCAACATAAAAATTAAACATTGCTTTCTGAAGCAGTCTACAGCTATGACCTACTATATTTTAATAGAAAGCTTAGATAAGTAAAGGAAAATTAAAACCTGAGAAAAGGCAAGTGGTACATAAGGAAAATATCAAGGAATTAGAAGTTTAAAAACTAAAAATAAAAAAAAATTAAAGGGCAATGAATATTTTTAAGGAACAATGGGTACGTTTGAGGGGGGGGGCGCAGATTTATTTTTAAGGGGTCATTGTCCCCGAATTCGCCCCGTGGCTACGGGCCTCGTAAATATTAAACTGTTTGAAATATATACAAAATTTACGAATTTTACTATTTACGTATAATTATTTAATATAATATAATATTGACCATCCCTGACATACGTAATCCTGCATTTCCAAAATTATAGTTTGCTGTAGGTTTGAAAGATTTAATTTTATCAATAAAATTAACTTACATTTTGGGGTAGTCGACATTAATTGTTGACTATGGCCGAGCACGGATAATTCATTAGAAGTCGATGCTTCGTTGGAAGCTCGGCTGGGAGTCCAAGCTTCATTAAAATCATTAGAATGCGGCCCTCCTTCGTCTTCACTTTGACTCGTGTTTTTGTCAGTAACAATATCGCTATCACCGTCTAAAAAATTATTACAATTAAAATAAATTTTTTATACACCTAACTTTATTGAGGAACTAAGAACAACAAATATAAAACTTACTCTCAACGTCTATAGGTTCGCTTTCAAGACCGTCTTCCTGCGCTTTGGCCATAGGGCGTGAGCCAAGAATCTCGTTCATTTCGTCGTAGTATTTGAAACAAGAAATTAACACGCCTCCGGAACCCGATTTGGACCTCTTACATTTTTCTTTGACAAAATCCGCCTTCAATTTTTTCCATTTGGTCCTTATTTGTTTCCAATCTTTAGTTTTAAACCCTAGCTTTTTAAATTCTTTTTCAATATTTTTAAAAACATCGGCATTTTTTTGCCGTTTCCCGTCTAATATATTTAATAGTTTCTTTTCTTTGACTACGTTTATTAAAGCTTTAATTTCAGAATCGTTAAATCTTTTGGAAACGGTCGTGCCCTCTTCGTCACTCGACATCTTCAACTGAAAACTACAGAAAGAATGTGGCACTGACCACTCAATGGAAGGGTTTTTTGGGGGGAAATTTACGGAAAAACCTCTACGAATCGTTCGACAGCGTCTTTATGGCGATTTCAGGTCGCTCCTATTGTAAAAATCTACCTCATGCTGTCGCACCGTTCGCACCCCCAAGAGATCGCTCTTTCTATCGAACTTCTGCGTTTACATAGCGAACCAAAAAAAGATCGCCCCCTTTATCGCGTAAAGTGCGACCATGTAAACACCCTCATTGTTGCGGCTCTCGTCGCGTTTTTTGGACCCCCTACTGACCTCGTATCTGACCTGGAGGGGACACGTGCATGCCTGGGATATTTCCGTAAATTCCCATAAGCCCCTTTCTTTTCAACTTTCTCTCAATTTCCGCTATATTGAGTTGCAGGCTAAGAAAGACAAAATATATAGTACAGTCATTTTACGGTCAAATTCGAATTTTGCTCTTTTTGTCGTCTTTTAGTGCCATCTAGAGACCGAAATTGGAATCTTTATTTTTTGATTTCATAATTGTGGTGGCGAGCAAATTTAAAAGATAAGGCATTCCTATCATTCTTAAATTTAAAATAGTATGTATAATTATTTAATTTTGTAAATTTATTTCTACGTCTTACCAGTTAAATCGGCAGATTCTTTTAAAATAGTTACAACGCTTTCTTGGGGGTAACGTTGTCTTAATGAGCTATAGACGTTTAAAATTATATTTTACTCTTTACTTGTTAACAATAAACCTTTATCATGCTTTTTACCTCTTGGGCTATTTAAAATATTTGGAGCTTCAATTATCGAACCTTCTTTAGCTGCATTCAGTAATTAAACTCATGACAACATGAAATTAAAAAATAGATTCCAATTTCGGTTCCTAGATGGCGCGAAAAAACGATGAAACTCACGAAATTTGAAATTGACCGTAAAGTGGTCAAATTTAAATTACGCGCGGTCTACTGGCCGGAAATGGTCTGAGGTATCCTTGCGCCGACTGAACTATATATTTTGTCTTTCTTAGCCTGTAACTGACTATACCGTCCTCCCGAATCTATATGTTTATGGTCTACTACCTTTTTGAGTAAACAAATTGATTTTGAAAGATTTTTTCCAGAAAAACGTTTCTTCGCAATAAAACAAATTTCTAGAGATAATGAAAATTCATAAATTAAAATATGAGGCTTCTTAATTATGAATATGTGGCCCTTTTAATATAAATATGTGGCCCCTCTCAGAAATGCACGGGGGCTAAAGCCCACCAGCCCACCCTTAGCGCCGCTACTGCGCCATGTAGATAATCGAACATCTGCTCGTCTAGGTAAAGTTTGCGTTGTCAACGCGCGTATTAATACTTTTCGCGAATTTGGTCATCAGTGAATTATAAATATGACTTGAAATAAGTTTCAAGGTTTATTTAAAAGCTAGCTTCATAACTTTTCATCCATTGGTTCGTCGGCGACTATTAGGGTGACATCGTCAACTATTTCACAACGTTTATCTCTCAACATAGTTTCAACGATTCACAAACGGTTTATCAACGAGATTTTGCTACCTGGGCTTGGGGAGGGAAGGAAGTTAAAACCAACAAATAATAAAAATCAGCTAGGCTAATACCCAAGGCACCACCTTAGGCCTAAGTCATCGAGCGACTTTTAAATAACGCCTCGTAGTGAGGAACGGAGGAACTAAGTAGCACTGGTAAAAGTTAGTGTATTTTTGGATTTTTCGTCGTTCTGTGGAGATGCTATATATCGCCATCTACCTACGATATAATACCATAGACTTAAAAAAGATCCAGAAAGGCGATAATAAATAGTCTTTTATGTGGTCGATCTCGAGTCGAGCATTCATTAAACCTTTAGCATACGAAAGTACAGGGATTGTCACACTTTTGATATTATGTCACTTTTGGTAGCTGCGACCGAGAATTGACAGGTATTATACATAGAAATAGAAATGAGACTAGAACCACTGCGCTTTTCGCCAATCCCAAGGGAATCGGGCTATTGTCGCCATGGTTACGGCGGAAATTTTGAAAGCGGCGAGCCACTGCGCATGGGTCGACCTCACATCTTCGAATTCGCCTTTCTCCGAATTCCCATATCACCGAATTCTCTTTTCTCCGAATTGATATAATTCCGTATTGCTTTTACTCCGAAAGTTCATATCTCCGAAGTCCCATTTCTCCGAAATGTATTTAGTGACCTCATATCTCCGAAGTCCCATTTCTCCGAAATGTATTTAGTGACCTCATATCTCCGAATTCTCCTTTCTCCGAATCCCCTTCTCACCGAAATGACATATTCTTGCTTTTACTCCAAAAGCTCATACATGGACTAATGAACTAATTGTTAAATGTGCGCTCTGGCGGTATAGTTAAGAACTAACGGAAAACTAGGGTCAAACAGGAAGGAGGAAAAAAGGGGGGGGGGGATGAACAAGTCATAAACCTAGTCAATGTGGCTACCATGTTGTGGAGCGTACGGTTTCGTTTTACGGATATAAATTAGCTTGAATTGCCTTCTTAATTTGAACTAAATAGAAAATGAATTTTTCTTCATTAACTTATGAAACGATGTTCATTTATCCACCTAAAAAAAGGGAAAAAGATAATTGGATGTCAATTTTATTTCTGGTAAGTCTTTACCAAGGCTTAATAAACAGCCTTTTTATCGCTATCAATTTCCGAATTTCTTTATTGTAATATTGGTTTTATTTTGTAGATGATGATGATTTAGGGTTTAGGGAATGGTATAAAACATACTCCACTCATATGCTGTATCTTGAATCACTTTTACACGATTTACATTTTTCATTTTTTCCAATAAAAATATAATCTAATGCTAAAAAACTATCATAAAACGTATTGTTGCGGCAAAAAAGACCGTTGTAAAAACAGAGATAGAACCGTTTGCTATTTTTTTCAAAATTCTTTGATATTGAAAACTATATACTAGATGGCGGTAGCCGTTTCCTTTTTGCGACGTTTTGACCCGAGTAAAATTCTGTCGGGGGGGGGAATAAAAAGAGGAAGAGCATTTAACAAGGGTCTTTCGGAGCCCCCTATAGGAATAACATGGGAACGGGGTGTCCCTGTGTTAATTAGTCCATGGCTCATATCACCGAAGTCCCATTTCTCCGAAATGTATTTAGTTACACTATGCAGAGATAAACCTCCTACGTGTCACGCCCGCTTGTGGCTAAAGTTTTCCCTTTATTTTCATTTTTGGTCGTAATTAAATATGATGTTTTATTACAGTCAAGAATGTATTTATTTATATTTAGGAAGAATGATTATGTTGCGACAATCGCCGGGCACGTTGAACGCCTTTCCCCCGTCTCGCGCGAGGGGGGGGGGGGGAGACAAAACGTCACCGGCGTTTGATTACCATCGCGTTAGGTGACGTAAATTTTAAGCAGCAGCGTACTGGGGGGACCACCGGGTGGATTGAGAGAAAGGCTAAAAACCGTCTCGACATTGACATTCTCCCTAGGTATAAATATATACATTCTTGTTACAGTATAAGAAAATTGTTTGCTAGCATATTTATTGTTACAATATAAATTCTATAATGTAGATGGCGTTGTGTTTTCCGTCCTCTGTCAGAAGAGGACAGAAGAATGAATTTTTAATATAAAAACACATATTAAGCTTTCAATATTCATGTCAGCTACACAATTAAATAAAACAGGAGCCGCGAAATTAGGGGGCAGGTAGGGCCAAATGCACCCCCATTTTGCATGGTAATGTAGGGTTCTTTATGCTTTAGTCGTAGGAGGAGCTATAGTCATGGAGTACCAAGGTTCCTAGAAAAATCTCTTATGTTGGCGCATACAGCCTCTTTTCATACAAAAAAAAACCAAACACTCCCGTTAAAAAAAATGGGGCAAGATATCCCGTTTCCCCCCTAAAAACACGTCACTGGATGTCAGGCAACAAGTCGTCGCTCAACCTTTTGTCGTGAGAATCGAGTATAAAAATTTATCTCACTGCGCAAACGCGAGTGACGTCGCTGGAGTTTTATTTGGTTTCACTTGTTTATTCAGTAAGGAATAACGGCACACCGCGCTTAATATCTATTATCAGGTGGGATACTCTTATGTTGGGTTTTAGGAAACCTCTAGCTTAAGTCACCTGACAGTAAGATTTACTACCGCATACGCTAACCGTGTATTGAAATTTAGAGAAAAAATCGTTTTTTATTGTGAAGACCGAGGAAAGTTGAGAAACGAGAAAAAAAAACACTCCTTTTTAGGCTTTTCTTCTAACTGGTCGCGATAAAAAACAACGGCCAATGTAAATTGTGGCCGTTAAGAAATAAAAAAAAACAACAAACAAACGAAACATTGTTCAAGAAAAAATTGATGTTTTTGTGAGTATTAATTTTCCTAATTACATTTTTGAGGTATTAATGACTTTCTCTATTAGTTGATCCATGGTAGATCTATTTGAATTCATTTTAATCGTGATAAGGCCCGTAGCCTGCCTCCTTAAAAAAACTTACTCCCTCAAATGAAATTTCGATTTGCCCAGCTGTCCCCTCGAAAATATCGTCTGCCCCTTCTCTATTTTAGCTTGTCACTTAATACGTCGAAATATTTATGAAAATTTTAATGAATACAAGATACTTTCGGTGGCGTAACAACCAAATTTGGGCCCCCCGCAATCCGCAGTAGGATATTGAGTGAGGTTGAGCACAAGTTCTTCGAAAATATGGGAGTATGTGCCAGATTTCTACAATAATTAAAGAATAATTTTTAAATTTATTTAAAATGAATACTTAAAACGAAAGGCCCCCCTATTTAGTTAACATTTTACGCCCCCCCCCCTTAGATACGCTACTGGATACACTTTCCATTTTTTAAATTTAAATAATCCAATAAATCGGATAGTTTTGAATTAAAATTTCATTAATGGTTGTCATTCAATGGTATAATTTAAAATATGACTCAATATATGTTTTTCAAATTATATAATTAATTTATCAAATAAATTATAATTTTTTTGAAACATTTCAAGTGACATTACCTTTTTGAACAGTTAACTCTTTTTTAAATTTGCGATATTGTAAACAAATCAGAATGAGACAGACAAATGGAAGTAAACTATAAGCCCCCTATAATTCGATCTCCCGAAAACACGAACTCCAGAGACGTCACTCACGACTGCGCAGAAGGAGAAAGAGAAAAAGAAACGTTTTCAAGAGAGGAGCAACATTTTCCCCCGAATGCGCCCCCGTTGATGGAGTACTTCCGAATAAAACAGCTTTAAAAAAAAATTCTTATAGAAAATTTCAATGTTTTGTAAGTAGAATATGTTAAGACAATATAAATTGAGGTAGATAAATAATTTTAAATAAAAAACACGAATATCAAGACCCTAACAACTACGATTTTTTTTAAATCGTGCGGCAGATTGCCGTGGCTCCTGACAATCGTACCTTTATTGTACAGGCAAAAGGTCCCCGGAAGGTGGGAAACATGTATTGAAACAGGGTCAATCGATAAATTTCGTGAAATCCAAAGTTTCCACATACTAGACTTTTGCTAGAATTAAATAATTTGTTAAAATTTCACTGTTTAAATAGTATGAAGCGCTATTCTGCTAATTCTTGTCTATCACACGTTTAAAGAAGAGAAAAAATCACCATTTTGGTAAATGGCGACCTAAATGATAAAAAAGCCGAGCGAAAAAAGCTACATTTTAACATAACGAGTAATACTTTAGAACGTAGTATCTACCATATTATTATTGAGAAGTATATTAGCCTTAAAAACGTAACCTAATTTTAGTTTATAATTATAATTGCAATTTTATATTAATACATAATAACTATAAGTATGACACGTCCTATTCTCCCAATGCTACGTTAGTTAGTGATAGTCTGTCTCGGCAATTACCATTCATCCTATGGACGAACAGATTTTTGTAAATTAAATCGGGACAAATTTTAAACATTACCCTGGTGTTTGAAGGAAGCGCTTTGGCTGGTATATAATACCAAAGATAATTTAAACTCGTACTCTATATTCGAATACTGAGAGCTTTCCCCTTGACGTTTTGTTACGAAGCGTTTACCCTTTTCCGGCACGTGACCTCAGAAAAATCGGGCTCCATCGGTTGCGGTAAGGCGCAAACCGTCGAGCGAATTTTTTTCTGAGTTCTAGCGGGAAGTGGGTAAACGCTATCGGCAACGCGCGAGAGAGTGATTTCGAATCTAGGGTACGAGTTTAAATTATTTTTTATTTCATCAATTTTTGGGTTAAAGTTTAACAATGTTTGGGTAAAATAAGGAAAAAATCTCATTTTTGTTTTACGTGGTCAAAAACATTTTTGGTTGCCATGGCAAAACCAATGGATAGTGCAACGTTTCATTTTGGGAAATTTCATATTTCTCTACAATACGCCCGACTTTGAACAAAATCGAAAAAAAAACAACTCGGGTACTCTCTTTGTTAGTATCCGTACCATGGTTTATGAAAATTAAATCTGGGGATCTAAATGGCGGAACTAACTTTCGTAAGTTATTACATGGTTTTCAAGAAATTGCAGTCCATTTTTACTTGAAATGGAGACGTTAGTAGTTTAGATTATTCTTACTGTGTTGAAGTATTTCAAGCAGAAATACAGAAAATGGGAAATAGAGTAGTATCAGTGTGACGTCTCCCATACTTTTCACACGTTCCTAAAATTCTATTACACTCTGAGATTATGTACGTTAGGTTAGGTAGAATCCGACTCCTTTATAATAAGAGCTGGCCTGTAGTCGTTAATTCACTTCATTGCATCGAATCTTAAACATTTCTGCTCCTTTTGTTCTTTGAAATCGAATTTGGAATTTTTTGGATACAATTTAGCTTTACCGAAGCACGTCAACAAAAAATAAAAGCAGACGAGGAATCGGAACTTTTTGCAGGTAAGCTAGACGGCGAAATGAAATGCGCCCAACGGGGCCAAACCCGAGGCCAAACCGAGGGGCAGTTCACTCCTTCGTAGAGTGCAGAAGTAATCAAGGTTAAAAATTTAATTGGATTAAATTTAATACAGCCAAAGCTACAGATATCAAATTTAATCGGATAAATTTTACTTCTGTAGAATAGGCGAAACTATAAAGTCCAGGGGGGGCTGAAAAGATGGTAGTCACGTGACTTTGTGAAGAACTGCAGCGCCATCTACCCTAAGAAATACGAACTATTATTCATTTTATTTTGCTAATGGTGGTTTAAATTTTAATCGTTTCAGCTAAATTATCTAATTATTACTATTATTTAAAACACTTTGTAAAAGAAAGGTGTAAGTTAATTAGCTGTCTGCAGCATCTGGAAGGAATACATTTTTCTTTACCGTCGCACGGCCAACTATGAGCACAAGTTACCGAATCGAAGTTGGCTGTGAAATGGTAGTCACGTGATTTTGTTTTCCCATTTTAACAAGTTGGTTAAGACCATATTTTCTTTATAGTTTCGCCAATTCTAAACTCGAAACGCCGATATACATCGGTTTAGAGTCAGTAGCGGCGCTAAGGTTTTTTCACAGGTGGGCTAAGACTTTTGTGGCCCTTACACCTTTAGTGACCCCTTATAGTTTTGGGGCTTGCCATCCCAAATGTCTTTTATAACGTATACATCTTTAAAAATTTAACTCGAAGTATAAATTGCACTCTTCTCTTTTTTTTTACTAAACTCGTCAAGAACCAACCAAGGATTCTTTATTGTCTCTCAACCTATTAGCATATGTAACATAATTACTCATAAGTATGCCACTGTACCTTTATTCCATTCAAAAATCTTCACTAATGGTTTGTTTCACCATGAACCAGTAAAAAGGTGGACTACGTTAGATTTTAACCTTTTTATTCATCCTAGTAATTTTGGGAATCACACTATTGGCTACTAACCAGGGGCGGCTCAAGGGCCGGGCAACCCGGGCAACTGCCCGGGGCGCCGGTTTGAGAGGGGCGCCGAAATTGAGTTGTGAGCCTAGAGGAAGGTTCAGCCTAATAATAAAAATATAATTCAATTATGTAATTGTTAAACGTTGAACGAAAAAGAGGGTTTTACTGTATTCTTCCCCCTTAATCTGTCGTGTGTCCGTGGTTAGCGTTAGTCACTTCTATTTTAAGCGCACGCGCAGAAAGCCATTTATTAGTTTCAGTTAA